>NC_087174.1:8230000-8237500 GCF_035594125.1 Scylla paramamosain
CATGGGGCAGGGAGATTGATGGGGTGAGTGAAGAGGTGAAGGTTACTGAGAGAGAGAGAGAGAGAGAGAGAGAGAGAGAGAGAGAGAGAGAGAGAGAGAGAGAGAGAGAGAGAGAGAGAGAGAGAGAGAGAGAGAGAGAGAGAGAGAGAGAGAGAGAGAGAGAGAGAGAGAGAGAGAGAGAGAGAGAGAGAGAGAGAGAGAGAGGATGGGTAGGGAATAAATGAAAGGAGAGGGAGGAGGTGGGAGAAGGAAAAACAGAGGGAGGGAAAGGAAGAGGCACAGGGAGGGGAGAGAGGATGGGACGGGATGGGGAAAGGAAGGGAAGGGAAGGGAAAGGGACACACAACCCGCGCCTCATTTTTCATTTGGGATTTACGCCACTGTATAAAAAAGTAGGAAAAATAATAATAAATAAAAAGGAATTTCTGTGATATATATTTTTTCTTCTTCCCTGAAAAGACCATCAATATTACTTTGACCAGAATGCAAGGATGGATAAATGATGAGGAGAGAGAGAGAGAGAGAGAGAGAGAGAGAGAGAGAGAGAGAGAGAGAGAGAGAGAGAGAGAGAGAGAGAGAGAGAGAGAGAGAGAGAGAGAGAGAGAGAGAACCTACACTTACACATCCAAATACAGACAGGCGGCAAAAAATAACATACCTACAGACAGAAAGACAGACACAAAGAAAAGACAGACAGACGTACAGACAGATCGATAGACGGAAAAAAGAGACAGACACAGACAGACAGACAGACAGACAGACAGACAAAACAGAGAACATCTTTCACACAGCAACAAAGACAGAGATACAGACAGACAAACTCACAGAAAGACAGACACCGAAACACACACACACACACACACACACATACAGAAAAATGTGAGCGGGAAACCACGGGGAGAAGGGAAAAAATGAAAAAAGACTGAGGGAAAAGAAGAAAAAAAACGGTAATATTATTTTCTCTCATCTCATCGCGAACACCATCCACGGAGTATCGCCAAAATGCGCAGCAAGTCGATGTGCGCGGTCAGCCTTGCGCCATTCTCAGATCATTGTGTAGAGTGAAGGGAATGTTGAGTCAGAAGAACCGCGGGAGGAGGAGGAGGAGGAGGAGGAGGAGGAGGAGGAGGAGGAGGAGGAGGAGGAGGAGGAAGAGGACTTACTCCGCATCTTGGGTGCAAGAGGAATAAACGGAAAGAGAGATGGAAAGGAGATGAATAAGACAGCGAAAGGGAAAAAGGAAAGAGGAAAAATGAGGTAAAGCAAAGGAGGGAAGAAGACTGATCACTGAAGACGCCACGAAGGGAAGAGAAAGGAGAGAAAGAGAGAGGAGAGAAAGAGGAGACTGAGATAGTGAGGGAGAGGAGGAGAAAAGAGTAAGAGACGAGGAATATATAGGATGAGAGAGAGAGAGAGAGAGAGAGAGAGAGAGAGAGAGAGAGAGAGAGAGAGAGAGAGAGAGAGAGAGAGAGAGAGAGAGAGAGTTATAAAAGGACTGAATCGCAAAACAGTAGGAGAGGAAGAATTAAAATGAAAGAAAGACGTACGTACGTACATACATACATACATACATACAGACATACATACATACAGACATACAATCAGAATGAAAAAAAAAGAAAGAAAAAAACAAACGAGAATGAATAAATGAAGAATAAACAAAAAAAAGAAAAGAACAAGCGAAACAAAGAAGAGAAGGAGAAGAGGAAAAAAGATAGGAAAGAATAAAAGATAGAATGAAAATATGAAAAAAACATGGGAAAAGAAATGTAAGTAACAAAAAAAATAAGAGGGAAAATAAAACTAAAAAAAAAAAAGCCACGAAAATAAACAGGAAGCAAATACGAAAGAGAACGAAAGAACAAATAAAAGAAAATGGGAAGGATGAAAACTAAGAAAACACTGAAATAAAGAAGAAAGGAAGGGAAAATGAGAGGAAAGATGAAGGAAAATGTATGATATAAGGAAAGAAGGGAGAGAGAGAGAGAGAGAGAGAGAGAGAGAGAGAGAGAGAGAGAGAGAGAGAGAGAGAGAGAGAGAGAGAGAGAGAGAGAGAGAGAGAGCGAGGACACTAGAGAAGGGAAGAGAGGGGTGTACAAAAAAAGAGGGGAAGGAAGAGGAGCAGCAGCAAGGAAAGGGGAAAGCAGGTACCAGAAGAGCATGAAGGTGAGGGATAAGAGAGGCGGGGAGAGAAATGGTGGAGAGAGAAAAGGAAGAAAAAAAAGGGAAGGAAAAGGAAAAAGAAAGAAATACTAATATATTTGAAAAAAGAAGGGAAGATGAGATAAGAGAGAGGAAAAAGGAGAAAAATAAGCAAAAATGGAGCAAAAAAAATACCTAGGAGAACAGATAGGGAGAGAAAAGGAAATGGAAGAGGAAGGAGAGAAGAGAGCAAACATATATGGGGAGGAGGATGAAAAGTAGATGGAAAAGAAGGAAAAGAAAATGGGATGAGACGAGGGGGAGAGGAGAGGAGGAAAGAAATAAATGATAAAAGAAGAAAAGAGAGGAGAAAAGAGAAGCAAAGGAGAAGGAAGTCCAATAAAAGAAAGAAGGTGAAAAGGAAGAGAAGGAGAGGAACAAGGAGGGGAAAAGGGTAAAAAACCGGGGAGAGAGGAAGAGAGGAAATGGGAGGGGGGGAAGAAGGATAAGGAAAAAAAAGGAAAGGAAAGAAGAGTTAGGGAGAATATGTAAGGAAACAAAGGCAGGAGACGAGAAAAGAGGGAGAAGGGAGAAGAGACGAAAGGAAGAGAGAGAAAGGGAAATAAAGGGTAAAGGGAAAATGGATAAGGTTTGATGCAATAGGGAGAGGAAGGGGAAAGTAAGGGAGAAGAGAGAAGGGAAAAGAGGGAAGGAAAAGAGGGAGTAGGGAGAAAGGGAAAAGAGGAAAGCTGGTAGATTTTAGTGAAACATGAGAGGATGGGGAAAGGAAGGGAAGGCAGGGAAGAAGGGCAGAAGAAGGGAGAGGAAAGAAAGAGAAGGAACGAAAGGAAAAAAAAAACAAGAAGATTTTGGTGGAATATGTGAGGATAGGGAAAGGAAGGGAAGGGAGAAGAGAAGAGAAGAGAAGAGGGGAGAACAGGGGAGAGGAGCTGAGATGGCCTCTTCCCCTCAGACAGAAGGGGAGGTGAAGCTTCTCCCACACGCGTTTCTGTCAAGTATTTTACGTGAACAGTGATTGAACGGCGGTGTTCCATCAAGGCCTGTCCCTCCTCCTCCTCCTCCTCCTCTTCCTCCTCCTCCTCCTCCTCCTCCTCCTCCTCCTCTTCCTCCTCGTACTCCTCTTCCTGCTGCTGCTGCTGCTGCTCCATATCCTGTTCCTCTTCGTCTTCCTCTTTCTTCCTTATTTTCTTCCTGTCTCTGCTGCTCCTTCTCCTCTCAATGTTATTTTTTTGTGCTTTTCTTGTGAGTAAGCCATGTTCCTCCTCCTCCTCCTCCTCCTCCTCCTCTTCTACGTTTTCCTCTTCCCGTTCTCCTTTTTACTCCTCCAGCTTTTTTTTTTTTTTCTATTCTGTGGTGAGTGAAGCACGTTACCCTCCTCCTCCTCCTCCTCCTCCTCCTCCTCCTCCTCCTCCTCTTGTTTCAAAACCACTTCTTTCTCTTCTTGCCAATGACTCTCCTCTTAGTTTTCTCTTCCTTCTTTCCTTCCTCCTCGTCCTTCTCTAACATCTCATACGTCTTCCTCTTCCCTCTTCCTCTTCCTCTGGGTCCTTTTCCGAAGGAGGAGGAGGAGGAAGAGGAGTGATGAGAGGAGAAAATGGATAACGGTAAGATAAAAGGGGGATGAGATAGACGCGAGTGTTGGAGGTGAAAGAAAATGGAATATCGGCGAAGTGATGCAGATAAACGGGGACTCAAGGAAATTGACAAAGAGGAGGAGAGAGACTAAATCAGAGAAATAGGATGAAAAATTTTGTAAGTAATAATGATGGCAAAGAAATAATTACTACCGGAGGAAAAGAAAAAGAAGAAATAGTACTAGTGGTAAAAAAAAGAAGTAATAGTAAAATACGATGAAAAAAAATTGATACATAATTCTTGGTAAAAATCATTTCCTTCCCTTTCTCTGACCGTGTGTGTGTGTGTGTGTGTGTGTGTGTGTGTGTGTGTGTGTGTGTGTGTGTGTGTGTGTGTGTGTGTGTGTGTGTGTGTGTGTACAATCCCTTCATACGTTCACCTTCATCTCAATTCCTGCTTCTGCTCTTCATTTTTTTTTCTTATTTAAACTTTCCTATCGATCACCCCTCCTCTCTCTCTCTCTCTCTCTCTCTCTCTCTCTCTCTCTCTCTCTCTCTATACCAGACAAACAATTTTCCCAGATCATCCAAACTAAAAGAAAAAAAATCGAACAACACACGCCATAACACGCACAAAACAACACCATACAAGAAAAACCAGCCACAAAACACACCTGCATCTCATCATCATAATTTCATGCCGCTTGATTTCCAGGTAAAGGTAAAAAAAAAAAAAAAAAAAAAAAATCGCAGCATAACATACCACATGATGCTGTCAGGCCGACCATACAGAATTCAAATTTGGACTCGGTTATACGCATCTTTCATTTTTCATCCTATCTCTCTCTTTTTCCTTCCTCTTGAGCATCACAGGAACGGGTGGCGCAGATTCCACCTTGACCTGTAGGCAGAAATGATAAACCAGCTCGTCCCCTGCATAAAACAGAAGCAGAGGAACACCTGTGTCCTATAATATGCAGGCCAAGGGAGAGGGTACAGTTAAAATTCAAGTCACAGGGGAGGTAAGACGGTGACAAAGCAATTCGTAATGTAATTTTTTGCACTTTTTTTTTTTTTCATACTGTCTTCTTAAGGGCCTGTCATCTTTAGTGGGCTTGCTTTTTTTTTTCTCTCATTTTTGTTGCCTTTAATCAGAGGTTCTTATACACCCAAAAAATATAAAAATAAATAAATAAAATAAATAAATAAATAAATAAATAATAAATAGACAAAATAAAATAAAAATCCCTAAATAAACAGGAGGATAGTTAGATACATAAATCGATCAATAGATAGATACACATAAATAAATATAAAAATGAAAAAAAATGACAAAATGACACAGGCACTAGTGAAGTAATTATAATCAGTCCATCCATTAGCAATACCTCACCACACTCACCTATCCTGTTTTACGTTCTCCCTTAATCTCAAGTCCCCTGACCTGCTACCAATCCCCTTACAAATCCCAAGACCTTACAGATGATCAGCAAAGAGGAGACAAGATTAAAGGTAACACTGAGTAGATTGAAGGTAATGCTTGACAGAGGAGGTGAGTGTGGCAGCTTTATAGAGTCCTAACCGTGCACTGTGGCTGTGGGTTAAATGCACTGGGGATTTACTGATGAACGTTGACTGGTAAATATCAAATTGATTAGTGTAAAATTATTGTGCTTTTTTCTTTTCTTTTTAAAGTGCCAATGGAACCCGACTAGACCGCAAAAAAATTAATAAAGAAAAAACTACAATGCCGCTCCCAAAATTAATGAAAAATAACTGAAGTGCCTTGTTACTTCTCCCTTAAAAACCACACTTGCCCACCTTGGGTTACAAAAGGAAGATTTTTAAACCGCAATACTGGCAACTAACTACAACTTCCGATACAAAGAGGCAGCTGCCCATATATTCCTAGCACGAAAGAGGATGAAATGCAGAGCGTAATGCAAAACAAAAACATTCCTACAGCGCCCCAGTGTTCTGCTCATGACATCTCGGCGATTTTAAACCGTACGTATCTCTATATTTCTTTTTAAATATTTCACAGCCGCGCGCGCTTAAATGAACGCTCCAAACTACGGAATCTAAATAGGTCCTGTAATATTCCATACTTCATCCCTCGTTCAAGGGGAACTAGTGACTCGGGCACGTATTCTGAAACGTTTTGCTCTCTCACCAAGACTATTTTCGAAGGCCAAAGAGGTGATTAACAGGGTGATTTTTCTGTTAATAATGTAGACATCTTGTTAATCTGTCGTCACTAGAACCAAAAAATACACGTTTAAATGCCCATGTAACTTCAACTAGAGGCTTCTCAATGTAAGGAGAATACAGTAACTTAACAAAACTGGAAAAAAACAAACTGATAAATGCAACCAAAGTAAGACAATAACTTCACAAACACTTTATAAATATCTGTGTAATCGTAACCAAAGAAATAACAACTTCACAAAGACTGAAAAGAAAAAAAAAAAAAAGATAATCTCCAGCAAATGAAAACAGCAAATTCACAAGGACTGTATACTCGTAAAGCTGTGTAGTGGTTAAAGCCAATAAGAGACGCCCTTTACAGTTACTAATGGTAATCACTTAATACCGCATCGGAAAACAATAAACTCAGCAATGAAATGAGTGCGGCGAAACCCAACAACAGACTTCAACAATGCAAAATTCTCGCAGCTCTGCAATCAAACACACATTTAAGCTAATTTTCTCAGCAACATTTTTTTTTCTTAATACGATAATAAAAGTACACAATCCACCTATGCATAGTGAGGCCCTGTCATGATACATTTATAACACACAGGACAGTTCCGCTTCCCCTCGTCGTCAAGTGAAGATTCTGACGCGTGGGAATAATGTGGAAGTAATGTTGTAATGGTGGATGCTGAGAAGTGACCGTGATTTAAACTCTCAGCAGCAACAATCACTTTCTTTCTGTTCACATTAGGCGTCACCGCAGCGGATTATTTTTCTCCTATACGTTCGGTCTTGTGCGCCTAGTTCTGCGCCTTCCTGTCACACCCACCACGTGCATATCTTCTTTCACTTTATCCATAAATCTCCTCTTTGGTCTTCCTCTTTTTCTTCCTGACGAAACCCTTCCTATTCTTGCGGGCTTGGTACCAGCACTGAGCTGCACTGACATGCGTTTCCCTTACAAGAGCATCGCCTACACACACACACACACACACACACACACACACACACACACACGTCAGAGAGAGAGAGAGAGAGAGAGAGAGAGAGAGAGAGAGAGAGAGAGAGAGAGAGAGAGAGAGAGAGAGAGAGAGAGAGAGAGAGAGAGACTGGTAAATCAACAAGCCAGCAACTCAGACAGGTAGGCAGACAGACATCTAGCCAGCCATGCAGACAGAGAGACAGAGACAGAAACAGAGAGACAGAAATAGACAGACACTGACACATACACAGACACTGACACATACACAAGTAACTAAAAGAAGAGCAATCAGCAGTAGGAACAGGAACACCCAGGTACTCCCTCTCAGCCAGACAAGCGAGTAGGCGGCACAAGCAGACAGGCAGCGGGTCTCCTACGCCCAGTGACCCACGTGGGAATTTCAACACGCTGAATAAAGCCACACTGCTCCCGCCACGCTTTGACCCCCGCCATACAGATGCGATCCAGGTGAGCAACAGAGGCAATCACAGCCACGTGTCGCGTCAATGTTTTCCACACGATAAAACTGGCAAAGGTAAGATTTTATTTATTACTTTTCAGGGTCAATATCTGCAACACCCACGT
>NC_087174.1:8240000-8250000 GCF_035594125.1 Scylla paramamosain
AAGTTACTAATCTGAAAAAGAAACGCAAGATTTTTTTTCAATGTTTAAAACTGGACAAAGAAGAAATTTGGAAAGGTCAATCTCTCTCTCTCTCTCTCTCTCTCTCTCTCTCTCTCTCTCTCTCTCTCTCTCTCTCTCTCTCTCTCTCTCTCTCTCTCTCTCTCTCTCTCTCTCTCTCTCCATCAATCTACCTATCTATCTGTGTTTCTATCTGTCTATCTATTTCTCTATTCGTCTATCTATCTATTTCTCTGTCTATCTCTCTATATATCTGTCTATCTATCTGCGTCAGTGCAATATTGGTCACCTAAGAAATCAAAAGATATGTCAAATAAGAACCATCCCTAAAGTGAGGCCGCAGTTGATCACTTCCTCATGCAACAAATCCTGCACTGGAAACCTGGCAACGCTTGATGCTCTTTTTACCTCAGAAGAAAACGTTATCTTGATGAAGAATTAACGAACGTGTTTTAAGAAATACGACGGAAAAAAAAAAAAAATTACATGTGATGATTTTAATTTAATTCGCTATATTCAATCGCATTTCGCTGACTAGAGTGTATAGATTAGGGGAATATAAAGATGAAGAAGGAGGATTATGCTTGTGTGTTTTGGTCTTGCAGCTTATAAGTGATTGATTATGGTGATGTTTCAGTTATCTTGTGCATGTTTTGACATTATTCGTTTGCATATTTTGAATCTAACCAGGACATAAAAAATATCACATAAAAAATAATATAAAAAATAAAAAATATCACATAAGAACATAACAAAAAAATAAGAAAAAGAATAAGGAGAGCTGCAAGAAGCCATAGGCCTACCCACATGAAACATACCAACTTATTTCCACCTATCATCACCATCCATAAATTTGCCTAATCTTCTTTTAAAGCTTCTTAATATCTCAGCACTAAAAACCTGATTACTGAGCCCATTCCATTCATCTACCACTCTATTTCGGAACCAATTCCTTCCCATCTCTTTCAAAATCTAACTTTTCAAGCTTGAACGCATTATTTCGTGTTATATCCCGATTACTGATCTTACGAATTTTACTTACGTCATCCTTGTTATATCCTTATACCATTAAAGACCTCTATCTGGTCCCCTCTTAACCTACGCCTCTCTAGGGAATGTAAATTTAAAAGCTTCAGTCTCCCTTCGTAAGGAATACCCCTCATCTCCTGTATCCTATTAGTCATTCTCCTTTGTACTGATTCTAATAGGCCTAGATCCTTCCTGTAATACGAAGACCAGAAATGTACAGCATAATCTAGGTGAGGTCTGATCAACGCCAAATATATTTCATTATCTCTCTCTCTCTCTCTCTCTCTCTCTCTCTCTCTCTCTCTCTCTCTCTCTCTCTCTCTCTCTCTCTCTCTCTCTCTCTCTCTCTCTCTCTCTCTCTCTCTCTCTCTCTCCAGTGGTCGCGAATTCAAGTGAGGAATTAGACAATTAGTGAGTCTTAAAAAGTTAGTCTTGTGCTCCGAATCAGAATACCACTCAGGTGTTTGCGTGGGTGTTGGTGTGGGAGTGTTGGGGTGGGAGTGTTGGGGTGGAGGGGGGACAGTGTCGAGGAAGACGCGGTGAAAGAGGAGCCGTGTCAGGTATACACCAAGGGGTTCAGGTGTCAGATAATGAGTGAGGGCGAAGTAAGGGATTAAAGCAGGTGTTATTTTTAAAAGTAAAACTGCTTAATTAATACCTTATACGTGTTCCTGTACGTACGTGTGTGTGTGTGTGTGTGTGTGTGTGTGTGTGTTCTCTCTTCCGGTGCATCCCTGCTTTAACCGGTACACACACACACACACACACACACACACACACACACACACACACACATACACTTTTTCCCCTACATCCACGCGGCATCCGGTGTGTGTGTACATTCTAAAGCGTATCCACAGTCGGACGCAGAATATTATGTAGAATCCGATGGTATTAAAACAAAATGCGAGTAAAATAGGAGGAATTAGAGTTAAAATGAACTTCTTAAAATGTTCATGAGCCGCCATCCCTTGCCTTCCATTAACAATTCTTTAATTTTGCCTTAGAAAACTCCTAAGGCCGCGGATTACTGTTATTATATATGCTGTCATAATTCCGGGGAGTGCATGAATATATAAACTGAAATGATAAAGTATGGTACATATTGTTAAGCAGCTGACATGGTTTGCGTATTTGGAGTTTCCCACTTTCACCTGGAGTTGAAATAATAATAATAGCACACCTGTCACACTCAAGGAATGAAAAGTGCTGAACGTGGACGAAAATCGATTTTAAAATTGCTTGACTACTAAAAACTTAATGGCGGCAAGAGACGAGCGACTGTTAAGAAAAGACAGATGGCAATGAATGATAGGAACATTACTGGTGAGCAGGATGCGGCGCCTTCACATCGTCCTGACATAATTACTTTTGACGCTCCAAGAAAGGATTCTCTCACGCCAACACAGTAACAAATCATCACAGGCTTTTACGAGTTCACATTATACACAGGTGTGACACGTCTTGGCCTTCCACTACACCAACGCCACCCAAATCACGGCACGAGGAACATAACACTACATGGACAAAAGTGAGACAAAAACAGAACATGGACAAAAGTGAGACAAAAACGAACATAAGGTAAGCTTCAAGAAACTAGATGACAGTCCTTCTATAAAACGTGATATATCCGTCTATATTTCTATCCATAAATTTATCTGGTCTTCTTACACAGCTTCCTATTGACTCTGCACTATAAACCTCATTAATGATAGGAGAGAGAGAGAGAGAGAGAGAGAGAGAGAGAGAGAGAGAGAGAGAGAGAGAGAGAGAGAGAGAGAGAGAGAGAGAGAGAGAGAGAGAGAGAGAGAGAGAGAGAGAGAGAGAGAGAGAGAGAGAGAGAGAGAGAGAGACTGGAACAAGAGTACTTAATATCTTAAATTTTCACTACAGGTCTCTCTAAGGAAGACCTGTAGGGGGTGCGTAAGTGAGCACCTTACTACCGCTTCACTCTTGAGTCTTCCTACCAGCTCCCCCTTAACCCTCTTACTACTATGGGCGTCCTTCATGAACCTCCCAAACACTGTGAAAAATGTTTGAGTATAGACAAAAGGGACAAAAGAAATGTTTTTTTTTGTCTAAGAGTTCAGTACAAAAAAATCTAAAAACTGTTGGCGATGAAAGGAAGAATTGTGTAGAGGTGAAAGAGTGAACAGTACATATGAAACCTTACCTTGATGGACCCTCGCAAGACCAGGACCACCAAGATGGCTTCCACTCACTTCACCATCGCCTTGCTGTGGAGAGAGAAAGAGAGAATTAGTGAATCGAAGGTGGGCGACGAGTGGCTGGGTGGCTAATACTCGAGGTCACCGTGCAAGTCCCGCCAATGAACACACTTTCCTCATATCCCAGAGTGACTTAAAAGCTCTACACGTGACTCATTTACCTGGGGCCCTGATTCTGTCCCAGTGTCAAGCGTCTCCAATAGGGTCTGCTCAAACATTCCACCCATCACCTCATTACGCCATCGCTGCCTCTGGACTTCGATGAGGAAAGAAATACCCAGTGAGGTTAGAGGGAGAGAGAGTGAAGGATTGCAACATTCTTTTAAACTACATCTTTTTATTCTTTTGTTTGTATATTCGTGTTTTTTTATGCATTTTCACAATCTTTGTATTTCATCTTACACCGTTTTAGTTCCTTTGTTTCTGGATGTGTCTCTCAGAGCATAAACACAACTATTATCTCGTGAAATCCACCCCGTTTAATTCCTTTACATATTTATTTATTTGTCCCTCAAAGTCTCAACACAAATATTGTCCATTCAAGCTACACCTGGCTCATTTTTTTTTTTTTTTTTGGCGTATCTATGAGTGTCTATTTGTGAATGTTCTGACCCACACTTGGAGTAGAAAAATGGCTTTGCTCTGTTCATTTCCGGAAAAAGTCATTCCAGGGTATCATTCTTAAGATTCCAGTGGCGTCCTCTCTATGTTTACCCGACACTCCACTCCGCCACTCCACAGGGCAGCCACTCTCGAAGCCACACCTGCCACCCAAGTATAGCAGAGTTTAATCCTCCTCAGTGACAGCCGGGATGCGATTGGAAGAACCTGACCTTTATATGACACCTTTCAAATCACACGCAACCTTTTCCCCGCCTTAACGTTGTCTTCATTATTCACTGTTTGTGGATAATCCTCTATTTTTTCTCTTCCATCCGTCCGTCTTCTTTCGTTTTTAAATCTTACAACTTTTTTTTTATCTTTTCTTCTATAGATACATCCCACGCAACGTTTTCTTCCCGTTTCTATATGTAGTTCTTATTCTCTTCTTCCTGTTCCCCTTTTGTCCACTTTTTTCTACCTTTATTTTTACTCTCTCTCTCTCTTTTCCGTCTTTCTATTCTCCCCGCACGTAGCTCCTGACTTCCCTTTCCTTTCATCATCCATTTCTCATTCTTCTCTTCCTGTTCCCTTTATTTTTTTCACTTTTTCTCTTCTATCCGTCCATTTTTTTCCTTTCCTTTAACTTTATTATCTATTTTTTTCTGTCCGTTCATTACATTTTTTTCCCCTTCCTTTCATTCCTTCCTTCACTAACTTATTCCATATTCCCATTTCCTTCTTTTCCTAATTTCCCTTTTATTCCCTTTCCATTTACTTCTCTCAATCATTTCCTATTTCTTTCTTCCCTCACTTATTCCCCATTCTTAGATTCTTCCCTGACCCTTTCCACAATCAATCTTCTCTTTCTCCTTTCTATTCCTTCTTTTACTCAGTCCTATTCCTCTCACTCTTTCCTCTGTTCCTGTCTTTCCTTTCCTCTCCTTCACTCATCCCCTATTCCTCTTCCCACTCTGTCCCTCTTTCATTACATATTCATCTCTATTCCCTTCCATCAGTTATTTCCTATGCATCTCTTCCCATTCCTTAGCATTACTCATCCCCATTCCTATATTTCTATCTTCCCTTTCCTTTTTCTCACTCATTCTCTTCCTACTCCCTTCAACTAAACACATTTCCTCTTCCTCTGCCATTCTTCCGCCTCTCCCTTGCTTCCCTTCCCACCCTTCCCGTCTCTTCTCCTTCCCTCCGCTCCAGGTATTCCCTCCACCCTTGGCCATCCTCCTCCCTCCCTAAATGCTGTCCCCTTTCACCTGCTCGCCTCACGCAGGTAAGATTAATGAGGGAGGGTCACCACCTCACCTGTCCACTAATACCAATCCACCTGCAGTAATAACCCCTGCACGTACTAATTAGTCTATCAAGGTAAAAAAAAAAGTCAGGGAGAGATGGTAGAGGGACAGTGAGAGGGGAGAGAGGAAGGGGAGATAGAGGAGAGTGATTGAGTGAGATTCATCTAACACTGTGAAAGGCTAATGTGTTCTATGTGCATTAAATTTGACATAAGGGCGACATTGTTTGACAAGCTAAGTGCAGAAAGCTCTAATGGGATTTTATTATTATTTTTTTTACTTATTTTTTCCTCATTTTTTTCTTTTTTTTTCCATCTAATTGTCTTCTTTGTTCTCTCTCTCTCTCTCTCTCTCTCTCTTGCATCTTCCTACCAATTACATAATTCATTTTTCTCTTTTTTTATCGGTTACTTCTTCATCTTCCTATTCTTCTCCCTTTCCCTTGCACTTAATTCCTATTCTTTATTGCAAATTTCCTCATTCCTCACTTCCCTCTCATCCTCGTATTATCACCTTTTTCCTTTTCTTTTGTTTCCCCTCCGCCTTTATTTCGTTTTTTTTTTCTCCACAGCTATCATCTTTTTTCTCCTTCCACATCATTCATCACTCTCTCTCTCTCTCTCTCTCTCTCTCTCTCTCTCTCTCTCTCTCTCTCTCTCTCTCTCTCTCTCTCAATGAGGAGGAATTACGTGGAAAGAATCAGATGTGTCAAGAGAGAGAGAGAGAGAGAGAGAGAGAGAGAGAGAGAGAGAGAGAGAGAGAGAGAGAGAGAGAGAGAGAGAATGATTAGTGAAGTGTGTGTGTTGAGTTAGTGGTTGTGAAACACTTGCGTAAACTATACCCAATCTCGTGTGTGTGTGTGTGTGTGTGTGTGTGTGTGTGTGTGTGTGTGTGTTAGCAATAATGCTTTCTGTCTTATTATGTCTGTTTCTTTGTCTGCCCCTCTCCCTCTCTCTCTCTCTCTCTCCCTCTCCCTCTCTCTCTCTCTCTCTCTCTGCTACACCATTCTGTTCCTTATCCTCCTACACTTCCTCTCCTATTCCACCAACACCACCTCCATCTCCTCCCTCTATTCCTCCTAATTCACCACTCCCTCCTCCTCCTCCTCCTCCTCCTCCTGCTCCGCCTCCTGCTTCGCCTTCTGTAATTCCAGGGACGTTGAGGCCAGTTAGGTCTTGCTTTAGTATTCCTGTAGTGTGGTCGGTTCCTCACAAGACCTCCCTCCCTCTCCCATTCTCCCTATTCCATTTCCATCTCGCCTCCTCCTCCTCCTACTCCACCTCCCTCTTTCTCTTCCTGTCCTCTTGTTCTCACGTCCTCTTATCTTCTCTTCCACTGTTCGTGTTCTCTTTTTCATCTTCTGTTTGTTTTCTCCTCCTCTTCTTCTCTTCACTTTTATTTTCGTTTTTATGTTGCTTTTTTCTTTCTTTTTTGTCATCATCATCTCGCCTCTATTTTTTTTCTCTCTCCCTTTTAATTTGTTGTCCTCTCCGTCTTTCGTTCTCCTTTATGCATTTTCTCTCTCTTTCATGTCCCCTTTCATCTTCTCTCCCTTGCTTTCTCTCCTTTCCATATTTTCTCTCCTTTTCTTATATTATTTTCTCCCTTTCTTTCTTTCTTTCTTTCTCCATGTGTTTTCTCTCCTCTTCTCTTCTCTTCTCTCCCATGCCCTCTCGTTTCCATGTTTTCTCTCCTCTACTCTACCTTATACTTTTGCTTTCATGTTCTCTCTCTTCTCTCCCTCGCCCTCTCGTTCTCATGTTATCTCTCCCTCTCCCTCTCTCTCTCTCTCTCTCTCTCTCTCTCTCTCTCTCTCTCTCTCTCTCTCTCTCTCTCTTCCCTCCCTCGCCCTCTCGTTTCCATGTTCTCCTCCTCTTCCTCCCTCTCATTGTTTCCCCTTCACGTCCTCACCCTACGCCTCACGTCCCCCTGAAGACAGCTAACTTAACCTGCCGCGACGTGATGGTGTTCCTAGTTCCCTTAGTTCTCCCTCCCACAGCAGTTCCCGCAGCAGGCGAGCGTCACAGTGCTTCCCTTTCCACGTATAGCCTTCCACTGGTCGTTAATTTTTCTCATCTATAACTTATAAAGACTTTTTGTACTAGTCTCTAAAAAACGTGCTGATGTAGTTTAGACTATAACTTATAAAGACCTTTTGTACTAGTCTCTAAAAAACGTGCTGATGTAGTTTAGACAAGCTGTTTTTTTTCTTTATGGTCATACAAAATAAAACTAACCACATACTTTTTTTGTCCAATCCAAAACAATCTATTTACGATCTCATGTTAAAAAAAGACGACCAGAGGGACGTGCAAGATGGTGGAAACAACAGACTGGTTTCCTTTGACGTCAACTCTAACTTAACCCAAATACAGTGGAGAAGGAGAGGAAGGGAAATGGGAGGGAGGGAAATAGACTCGTTTTCCTTGACGTTAACTCTACCTAAGCCCTAATGTCAATCTTTCAAGGGAGGCATATACTGAAAAAAATATATATAAAGGCCAGAGGACGAAAAAAACACTTCTTTATCTGGATATCAACTGTAACTTAACACGAGCGTCAATCTTTCAAGGGGTACAGAATGAAAAAGGACAAAAGATTAGTGGCAGACTCGTATACCTAGTACAGCAAAGGCACTAGTGAGAGTTAGAGGAAGGAATACAGACTTGTTTCTCTAGACGCAAATTATAATTAACCAAACCCAAGCGTACGCCTTTCACGAGAGGTACATATTGAAAAGGAAGGATTAGTGGCAGATACACATACCCAAACACAGCGGACAATAATAATGAAAGTCAGAGGGAGGAAAACAGACATTTCCTTGGATGCCGACGCTACTTGACCTAACCCTAGCGTTCATCTTTCAAGACGAATTGAAAAAAAAACGAAAAACAAACGAATATTTTAAACAGTACAGACGCTAGTGAAAGTCAGAGGGAAAACAGAGTACTTGCCCTGGATAGCGACACCACCTTACCTAACCCTGGCGTTCATCTTTCACGAAAGGTCCATATTAAAAAAACTGACGAAGGACGGGAGACAGTTTCGATCACTGGTCAGTTGTGTGTCCTATTAGAGGCACGTGGCGGTGATTAAACCTCAGTACTAACGAGATGCCTCACTGCTCTTGTGTTACTGGATGTGGAAACCCGTCAAATATGAATCCAGGCCAGTCCTTTCACGCCTCATATACTAAAATGGTGTGAAGCCGTAGATAACCTCCTGTTGACTGGAGTGGTTATTGAAATGTTATTGATTTTTGACTCATGTTATTTATTACTTAAATAAACCTGTTTCATGTCTTTTTTTTTTTAATCTTGATTTTAACCTTTTAACAAAATAGTTACGTGTTTAGAAGTAATTGTAAGCAAGTCAGCAAGTCAATATGTTATGGTATATATTTGTAACTTTCTGAGCAAATAAACAATGAATTGTTGATTATTATTATTATTATTGTTGTTGTTGTTGTTGTTGTTGTTGTTTTTATTGGAGCGCTGTCATCCACGAGCTTCCGAGACAAGTAAAGAAAAGGTTTCCAGAGGAGGATAAGTTCAGTCTACTGAGATAATTTGGAATGTGTTGGCTGACGGAAGACAAACAGGAGCTTAATTCAGGACAGTATAATAATGCTAATAATAATGTTTCGACAATGTACCGCAGTCTTAAACTGTTAAGAAGTGATAACGATGACAATGACGATAACAACAACAACAACAAATAAAACAAGAATAACACAAAAAAAAGAAAAACATGCTAATCATGAAAAAATAACAACAATAATGAAGGAAAAAGAAAAATAGTAACAGTAGTAGCAGCAACATCAGCAGCACAAGACCAGCATCAGAAATATTACTCATCTTCCTGTACAACGCCACCCCAGCATCCTGTCCTCTTACCACGCCTCTTACTCCTCTTGTCCCTTCCTCTCCCTCACTACAGTTCTCTTATCCCCATTTATTAGCCTCTCCATAGCCCCATCAGCCCCTTCCCTTCCTCCTTCCCTCCTTCACCAGTACCTCCTCCCTTTACCAACCCAAACCCCATCACATCTCCATCCTCTCTCTCTCTCTCTCTCTTACCCCCGTCAATACATGGTCCATTTCCTCCCTTACTCTCTCTCTCTCTCTCTCTCTCTCTCTCTCTCTCTCTCTCTCTCTCTCTCTCTCTCTCTCTCTCTCTCTCTCTCTCTCTCTCTACGACACCATTACCATATCCCACTCCCTCATAACCACACTGCACCTCCTCCTCCTCCCCCTCTTCCTCCTAGTCTTCACTCCTTTCTTACACACACACACACACACACACAAACACCTTCATTTCCTTACAGGTGTGGTAATGGCGCCTTTTGTATGGATTTATGGATTATTTTATGGGTTCGAGTGTGTGTGTGTGTGAGTGTGTGTGTGTGTGTGTGAAGATGGCTGTATGGTACTGCCTGGGTGGTTGGGTCCGTCTTATGTATGTATATATGTATGTATGTATGTATGTATTGGGTCTCGCAGTATATTACACTTGGGTATACTATGAATATTGAAAGTAAACTGTATACGTGTGTGAAGGGTGTGAAGTCATGATGAATAGCAGGAGGAGGAGGAGGAGGAGGAGGAGGAGGAGGAGGAGGAGGAGGAGGCCAAATTAATGATGCGTAATAATATGTACATTGCTCTGAAAGAAAAATATATACAATCCATAAATCGAAAAGGACATACGGAACAGTAAATTGAGAACAATATATGAAAGAAATAAGAAAAAATAACATAACAAAAAGTAAAAAAAATTATGGAGGATGTTATCGGTAAAACAGTAAATATA
>NC_087174.1:8255000-8275000 GCF_035594125.1 Scylla paramamosain
AGCTTGCATTTACTGGTACTGAGTTACACTTGCTTGTCCACTCGTCCTAAGTTTGCCTGCTGACTGGTTGCATCAAATCTGACCTCAGTGACTTTGCTATCTTTTTGTTGTATGCAAATTCACTGATATCCATATAATTTTAACGTAAATCATTAAATTATATTAAAGAATAATAATAGTCCTAAAACTGAACCAGCGTTGGAGGAGGAGGAGGAGGAGGAGGAGGAGGAGAACATGTTGAAGGCATAGCTACAAAAAAAAGTCAAGCAAATGAATTAAACAGAAGCGTCTATTTCGAAAACCGTGTTGAGAGTCCCTGATTAGATTTTCTTCTGAAAAAAAAAAAAAAACGCACCAACTTATCACGTATCATGGTTTCCGTTAACTTACACACGGCAGACTGGAGGATGAAAGGTCTACAATTATTCGGAAACGTTATGTCGCCTTTCTTCAGTAAAAGACAATTCTCCCCGGTGGGGAATCGAACCCCGGTCTCCCGCGTGACAGGCGGGGATACTAATCACTATACTACTGAGGACAGCTTACCACCCAGGAGGAATTAGTGCTTGATATAGTAGATGAAACGGAGCGATTTACACACACACACACACACACACACACACACACACACACACACACACACACACACACACACTTATGAAAAAAAAAAAAGGGTTGTGAAAGAACGGAAAGGGAAAGTGACAGATATAAGTACGGAAAAGAGATAGATAGATAGATAGAAAGGAAGAAGGGAGGAGGAAAAGGAAAAATGGAAGGGGAACATATAGGATGAGCAAGTGTAGAGGGATGTAGGACCGTGGAACATTGTGGGAGAGAGGGATGGGGATGTGAGGGATGGGAGAAAAATGGAACAAAAATTGGGAGAGAGGAAGGGATGAAAATAGAAGGGACAAGAAAAAGACAGAGAGAGACAGAGAGAGAGAGAGAGAGAGAGAGAGAGAGAGAGAGAGAGAGAGAGAGAGAGAGAGAGAGAGAGAGAGAGAGAGAGAGAGAGAGAGAGTACAAGAAAAGTTTCCCTAATCACCCAATCACATGTAATCACTGCCTTAATCACTGACTTAACAATCACGTGAGGGAGTCTGGAAGGCAGGGAATGGAAGGGCCTGATGAAACTCCTCCTCCTCCTCCTCCTCCTCCTCCTCCTCCTCCTCCTCCTCCTCCTCCTCCTCCTCCTCCACCACCACTTTTAACTGACTGATTCGCTAACCATCACCATCACTCCTGACTGACTAACCCTCGTCGTTACTTCCCTTGACTGACTGACTGACTCGTTCATTTAAAACCACCATCACCACTTCTGACTGAGTAACCACCCCCATCACACACCTTGACTAGCTACCTATTTGACTTACAATTACGCATTATTGCTATTCGTGGCTAACTTATTCACTGGCTATCTTAGTTTCTACGTTTCTCTTTATTTCAGCGCAATCACCGTTATTACCAACATCACCACTGCCTCTACTATCAACACCATAAATCTGACAAACTTCTTCACCACCACCACTATCACGACCAGCAATTCAAAGTTATGGAAATAAACAAGCACAAAAGAAAAACGAAATGGGAAAAAAATGTTCAACAGGAATCAAAGAATCAAGAAATAAACAAAAAATAAAAAAAAACCGGAAACCAAGTTGAAAACGAATCTGGACTTCTAATCTCTCTCTCTCTCTCTCTCTCTCTCTCTCTCTCTCTCTCTCTCTCTCTCTCTCTCTCTCTCTCTCTCTCTCTTTCATTTTAACAGGAAGTGGATAAAATTTGCTTCACTTCATCTCTGCTCCCTCCATACCTCTCTCTCTCTCTCTCTCTCTCTCTCTCTCTCTCTCTCTCTCTCTCTCTCTCTCTCTCTGTTGCCTTCCCCGTCAAACCGTGGATGGGAGGCAAAAGGGTTAAAAAGGGAAAAGGTTGCATGGTTGGAAAAACCCGACTTCAAAAAAATAAATAAAACCCAACCCACTGGATTTTATTGGGTTTTATTGTCTTTTTTTATTTTTTTATTCATTCTTTATATTTATATGTAAGTTAATCTAGAATGCAACAAAAGATATGAAGTGTTATCTGAAGGACAGACACTTGTTTAGGTCATGGTGATACAGGTTGGTCTGGTTGGACAAAGCCTGTGTTAACTTGTACTGTAAAGGAAATGAACGGGTCAGACTTGATTATTTTTACATTTTTTTATGGATTATTTTTACATTTTTTTTTTATGTATATGTACAGATGGCTTCCTCCTAGTTGAAGCAGCCTTGCAATCCTTATTTTCAGCTAAAGCCACTTATCAACTCAAGGGATCTTAATTTAATAGGTAAATAGCATAGGCCAGAAGTCGTGGTGTTAATTAAGCCACACCACTCCATGTACACCTCCCCACCCCACTCCCTCCTTGTCTCAGAATTGGAAAGGGACGAAGAGACTTAGGAGCGAAGGGAACGAAAGAACGAATGGACGAAGAGGACAGAGGGACAGAGCGGTTTAAAGGGACGGAGGACAAAGGAGCGAAGAGGACGAAGGGGGTGAATGAGACAAAGAGGTGAAGGGGACGAAGAGGACGAAGGAGAGAAGCGGATGAAGGGGAGAAGGGAACAAAGAGGACGAAAGGGAGAAGGGGCGAAGGGGACGAAGGGAAAAAGACGACGACGAAGGGATAAAGGTGATAAGGGGACGAAGGGACGAAGAGGACGAAGGGAAGAAGGGGTCAAAGGAGATGAAGAGGCGAAGGGGAAGAAGGGACGAAGAGGAACAAGAGGACGAAACGATGAACGGTTCAGGCTTGACTACTTTTACATTTTTTTAACCTATTTTTATGTAACTTTCCTACCGTTATTTTTAGCTAAAGCCACAAGTCAACTTAAGGTATTTTAATAGGTAAATATCATGGGCCAGAAGTCGTGACGTGTCAATTAAGCCACACCACCTTCCTCAACCCCACTCCATGTCCGCCTCCCCATCCCTACTCTCTCCTTATTTCTACACTTCTCATACCACCCTCCTCTCTGTCTCTCTCTCTCTCTCTCTCTCTCTCTCTCTCTCTCTCTCTCTCTCTCTCTCTCTCTCTCTCTCTCTCTGTATTTATGTATGTATGTATGAGGGAGGTCTCTCTCTCTCTCTCTCTCTCTCTCTCTCTCTCTCTCTCTCTCTCTCTCTCTCTCTCTCTCTCTCTCTCTCTCTCTCTGTGTATTTATGTATGCATGTATGAGGGAGGTATGAGAAGCATGGTGGATGGAGAGAAGGACGGGAATGGAGATGCGGAGGGAGAGAGGAAGAAGGCAAGCCCAAGATTCACTTCAAAGGCAGCTCTAGCCAATGACAGCTGCCTTGAAAAAAAAGACAGGTATTGCTTTTGTTAGAAACATAGGTAAAAAGTTCCTTCATTAAGTAGGGAGTCGTCAGTACATAACAAACCTTTATTTATCAATATGATCTAAAACTAAATTTTCATATGCAAATTATTAAAAAAAAACACTTAAGCTTTTTTTTTGAGTGAGTATTTTTTTGAGTGTGGGTTTTTTAATGCCAAGGCTGAAAGGCTGTTTGATGTCTGAGAGAGAGAGAGAGAGAGAGAGAGAGAGAGAGAGAGAGAGAGAGAGAGAGAGAGAGAGAGAGAGAGAGAGAGAGAGAGAGAGAGAGAGAGAGAGAGAGAGAGAGAGAGAGAGAGAGAGAGACGCAGATTACACACTCAAAATACGAACGAAACATTCATGAATACAATACAGCGCAAAATGAAATACAATGAAAACTAAAAAAATCACTCCCTATCACTTCGCTTTTTCATTCCTTGCACACACACACACACACACACACACACACACACACACACACACACACGCTTTAATGTTAATGTCAACGCTGATTTCCTTTCAAAAGCAGAACACTTTTGTTTCCTTTTCTTTTTTTTTCCCCCGTTCTATCTCTCTTTTTTTCAGGCAGCGGCCCCGCCCCGCCCACCTGAGCTGCGCCAATTGGTACAGGTGCTGCCCTTTGTCCGTACTGTACGTGGCATGTTTACACGAACCAACGTACAGTTAATTAAAAGTACATGAATCTCTCTCTCTCTCTCTCTCTCTCTCTCTCTCTCTCTCTCTCTCTCTCTCTCTCTCTCTCTCTCTCTCTCTCTCTCTAATTGCGCTAATAGTATTACGCAACTAACTCAAAAGCGTGCGTGCGTGCGTGCGTACATACAAAATTTTACATACATATCGACCGACAGACAGATAGATAAATAAGTAGACGAATAGACAGAAAGACAAACATACAAACAGACAGAAAGACAAAAACAAAGATACACAGGCAGACAGGAAGAAGGAGAGGCAGAAAGACAGACAGACAGAAGTTTGAGTGGTACCCGGAAGCGTGTGTGGCATCGGAGTGAAGGACGAGACTTAACATACATGAAGTGTGAAGAGTGTTGTGGATTGTTGTGTAAAGAGTGATTATATAGCGTGTTCCTCTCTCTCTCTCTCTCTCTCTCTCTCTCTCTCTCTCTCTCTCTCTCTCTCTCTCTCTCTCTCTCTCTCTCTCTACAACTCCAACAATTACAACTACTACTGCTACTACTACTACTACTAATATTACCACTACAGCAACAAAAACAAAAACAATAACTACAACAACAACTACTACTACTAGTACTACTACTAGTACTACTACTACTACTACTACTACTATCCGTAAAATTTCTGATAACTCATGGGATTTGCAAGTGCTATTACCGCAACCATTACCTGCACCACTTTTTTCACTAACCTACCATTAGTGCTTCCATCAACCACACGTGCCCTCACACACACACACACACACACACACACACACACACACACACACACACACACGTCCAATCTGGCAGTAATGGAGGGGGCGGATCCGCTGGCCTCGCCCCAGTCTTATTTACAAAATAAATGTCAACACACCAGGAAAGTCACGACAGAATTTAAAACTCCCGCCCAGTCACAAATGGTGCACCGAAAAATATCCCAGTGAAAACCATTTATTTATGCATGTGTGTGTGTGTACTTTTTTTATTAGCGTGTGTGTGTGTGTGTGTGTGTGTGTGTGTGTGTGTGTGTGTGTGTGTGTGTGTGTGTGTGTGTGTGTGTGTGTGTGTGTGAAGGAGGCGGGCTAAGTGATGTTGGGTATACATATGCGTACATGCATGTGTGGAGTAGATAAATAAACGTTCATGTATGTTTTATTAGCTGCTCCGTGTGTGTGTGTGTGTGTGTGTGTGTGTGTGTGTGTGTGTGTGTGTGTGTGTGTGTGTGTGTGTGTGTGTGTGTGTGTGTTCCGGCTGTCCATTAGGCTTAGAATCGCGGGGATATTTTTCTTCATCCTTTTCGTCCTTTGTCGGTCAGTCGTACTCCATGCACCCGGAACACACACACACACACACACACACACACACACACACACACACACACACGAATGCAGTATTCATCCACAGCAAATGTCTCTTCATCATCACCACGACCACCACCACCACCACCACCACCACCACCACCATTTTCCTGACCTCATCTTCTCGCTCCAATCTTCCCTTTCTTTCACTCCCTCTCCTTCACCCTATTCCAGTCCCCCCAACACCTCTTTCCTTTCCTCCTTCCTTGCACCTCACCTGCGCCTATTGCTCCTCTTGCCTGTCCATCCAAGTACTCTCCCTCTTCAAAACCTTCTCTCTCCTTTTTCTCCTTCTGTGTTCCCCATCTTTCCTGTTTCTTTCCTTGCCACCCCTCCTTCCTCTCCTGTCTCCGTGTTTCCCTCTGTCTCTTTCTTGCTGCCTCTCGCTGCCTCGCCATGCCTCCCGCGCCT
Organism: Scylla paramamosain; assembly: GCF_035594125.1. Lineage (NCBI taxonomy): Eukaryota > Metazoa > Arthropoda > Malacostraca > Decapoda > Portunidae > Scylla > Scylla paramamosain. The sequence continues at coordinate 8,260,827 of NC_087174.1, forward strand.
CATATAATAATGTAACACAGTTTTAGCTGGACACTTGGGCGCCGGATCCATTATTCTAACGAGATGGAGGCGGCGCGCTGCTCCTCTCACCTCCCGAAAACTATAAAATCACTCCTGCTTTTTGTTCCACCTCCCGGAATGCAAGGAGAGAGAGAGAGAGAGAGAGAGAGAGAGAGAGAGAGAGAGAGAGAGAGAGAGAGAGAGAGAGAGAGAGAGAGAGAGAGAGAGAGACAGCAAATATATACCACAACCAACACAAAAAAGCAAAAATCAATAAACAAACAACAAGAAAATGTTCTAATTCAAGGATGAGCCGATGTTTGTCAATTTAATTAACCTTTCACTGCTATTTGGTATATGTTTTCTCAATCACCAACTACTCTGAGACATCCTTCCATTGTTCCACACCCACAAACGTACAGGCTAGAAATTGCAAACTATTTTTTCATGCTCTTCTTTCTTGTAAATGGTTATAAATACCCCATACAATGCTTCTAGCGGAGTGAATTTTTGCATATCGCAGTGAAAATGTTATTAAGCGACCTTATAGCCAGCTTTGATCGAGACTATACTGTATACCCAACACGACTCTCTCAACAGACCTGCCCGCTGCCTGGTGACCTCGACCGTAAGGCAATACAATAGTAAAAACGCCATAATTATATTTACTTGCGTTAATTTCCAGGTACAATAATTCAATCAAGGAGAAAATAACAGCAGTTGATTAGTTTGTTCATAGTTAATGCAGCCCTGGCGCCGCAGCATCCGTGGCCAAGTGGCAAAGAAAGTACGGTGTGATAAATGCAATCTAATGCAAACTTAAAGAAAAAAACTTCCAACATTTTCTCGTGAAGTTTAAATGCCACAATATAACATTATCTCCCAGACATTACGTGATGCTGTCCAGAAATTACTGTTGAATTGGTTTTATTGATGTGAAAAGTAGAATGAAACTTATTGTTGTCATTAGGTATTGGTGTAGTTTTCATTATTATCATTATTATCACCTAAGATATTTGTATATGTTGAACTGGAATAAAATAATAATGCATACATCCTTTTATAATCAAGTTACTGATCTGAAAACTACACTGATCGTTACCAATATCAATAGTACTGTCATTTTCATCGCTATCATCACCACCACCATTATAATGTTGGTTATATATATTTGCTGGATTGGAATAAGGTGTTTAAATGATACATAAGTATTTAATAATCAAGTTTCCTTCCTCAATTTTCACGATCTGAGCTTATTTTCTATCTTAAAATCTTAAAATCAAGTTCTCTCCCTTAATATTCTATTTGTTAATCCTTAATTTCCTAGTTTATAATCACGTTTTACAATCCTCAGTTTTATAAGTTTTAATTTCTATTTTAAATCGTTTCATAATTTCTATGTATATCAAGTTTTATAAATTCTACTGCATGTAAAGCTCTAAAATCGTTAATTTCTATATTAAAATCCTAAACTTACTATTTCGTAATCAAGTTCCCTGCCTTAATTTCATAAACTGAGATTATCTCCTACTTTACCCGATGCTGTGAACTCACCTGCAGCTCACCTTCGTCAGCTCACCTCCGTGGTATTCGTACTCCTATTTGCGTCGTCATACTCAGCGAATAACAAGGATTTTTTTTACACTTTTAATCCTCGCCACGTGTAGTTTTACCTTAAATTATTTTATCTAGTTCCAAAGGTCAATCTACTTACATACTCAATTCTTAATATCATTGCAACCTTCGTTGTTAGGGATACGTTTCTGAGCAGATAAATTAGTCTGTTTGGTGCACTTAAAAATGTCAGTCATCTTTATCCACATGTAATAAAAAAAATAAATAAATAAATAAAAAAAAAAGCATCGAGGTACACCAACTTTGGCACCAACACAAAAAATACAATGAATTCTGTAAAATAGATCGAACTTCGTATAAATACACTAAAAATGCAGTAAACATTCTAAATCTGGCACCAATACACTAAATCAGACGCCATTAAACCAGATTTTGCACCAGTACATCCAGTTTGCCACGAATACACTAAATCTGGCACAATACACCAAAACCATATTAAAAACGCATCAAACTTGGCACCAATACACCAAAAGTACATTAACACTACATCAAATTTGACACCAAGAACACCAAATCGGCACCAAGAGAGCATCAAATAACTTAAAACACACCAACTCAACACAAAAACTACGATATATATATATATATATATATATATATATATATATATATATATATATATATATATATATATATATATATATATATATATATATATATAATGTAAAGCCACCAGAATCGAACTAGAGCTATTTATCATTTTCACAAATGAATGATCCTTTATCTTTAGATCAACAGGTGCATCAATAACATCACACTACAAGGATTAAAATATTTACTACATCGCCTCTTTGTGAAGTGACGTAAATGTCTTTCCAATGCCTCAAGTTGTAACCATTCCAGCACACATTACATAATCAGCAAGCATTCTGATATGCTCTCTTTTTTCATATTCCAGCCTCACTTGTAAACTTGTGAAGGGCAATTAATGAAGAAAGTAATGGATAGATGACTGAGTAAATAAAAAGAAAATAAATAGAAATAATACATCAGAGGAGGAGAGAAAATATGGCACGAAATAAGGAAAGAATGAATAAGGGAAAATAGATGACACAAGAGAAAACAGAGAAGACACATGAAGAAACGAATGAAAGAGAGAACATAGGGAAGATGAAAGACAAAAGAACACTTGTAAGAACGAATGAAAGAACAAAGAAGATGGACAAGAAGAAGAAATACATGAAAGAACGAATGAAGGAGACAACATAAAGATAGAAGAGATGAAAAAAAAAGATATAGATGAAAGAACGAATAAAGGAGAGAGAGAGAGAGAGAGAGAGAGAGAGAGAGAGAGAGAGAGAGAGAGAGAGAGAGAGAGAGAGAGAGAGAGAGAGAGAGAGAGTTTCATCAGGCCGTACGCAGTCAGCTGGTCTCTGGAGACAATAATGATGATAAAACTTGTTCTTTTGCCTCACTCCTGAAGAAGGCGAGCTGGGTAATTACAGCGCCATTTTATTTGGGTGATGACTCTCTCTCTCTCTCTCTCTCTCTCTCTCTCTCTCTCTCTCTCTCTCTCTCTCTCTCTCTCTCTCTCTCTCTCTCTCTCTCTCTCTCTCTCTATGTTCGTGTTTTCCATTATAACTCTTCTTCCTCCTCTTCCTCCCTTTCTCTTACCTCACTTCCTTGCATTGCCTCCTTACAACATCCCTTTCCTCTCTCACTCCTTCTTTATTTATTTTTCCTCCCACCATCTTTCCTCACCACGGGGTCACCAATTCTCCATCCCTCAGCTGCAGTCTTGCCTCACCTTCCTTCCGTCCCTTCTTCCTAACTTCCCTCTTTCCTTCCTTTACTCTCCCCTCCACTCCTGCACTCATAGTATGGGGAAAGTTGTCATTTTCTTACTTACTATATCGTTCTGTTCCCTGTCTGTCTGTCTGTCTGTCTGTCTGTCTGTCTGTGTCTGTCTGTTTACTTTTATTCATGGATAAAAGTACCACGTTACGAAAGGATAGATAGGAAATGAGGACGATAAACACAGACAGACAGACAGAGAGACAGACAGAAAAATAAGCAGTCAGACAAACAGACAGACAGACAGACATATATGGATTGCAACAATGAAATCCTTCCACACTGACGTCACTGATGTTGTCAACAATGCCAGCTTCCATGACTTCCTTCTTTAACTTTTGTAACTTCCCATCATTATTTCTCCACACCGTCTTCCATGAACTAACCTAACCTGACCTAACCAACCTAACCTACTACTACTACTATTACTACTACTACCACCAGCACCACTACCACCAACACCAATAATAATAATAATAATAATAATAATAATAATAATAATAATAATAATAATAATAATAATAATAATAATAATAATAATAATAATAGCGACAATAATAATACTTTTACTTCTACTAACATTACTACTTCCTCTCCTCCCAAGAAATAGAATTCCACTACCCTCATAATAATAATAATAATAATAATAATAATAATAATAATAATAATAATTATAATAAGATTGGGTAGCAATTCTTCCCTGACACTACGCTGGTGGTGCTAATGAGTATTTCCATTTTGCATTTAATTATGTTTTGAGATCATAATAATATCTCATTAACTCTCTACCTGGGCACATTTACGAGCGAATAAAGAGACGCAGTAATGAGGCAGATCCAGAAAGCCGCTTAAAAAGTTACCAGCGCTGCGTATTTTTGACTTTAATGTAGAGTGTACGTGAGGGTTACCGCCGCCACCACCACCATTGCCGCCTCCACTGTCACCACCGTCGCCGCCACTTCCACTGCCACCAGCATCACCTCCATCACCACTACCACATCCTTTACTATTATTACTACCGTTATTACTATTCTACTACTACTACTACTACCCCCTCCACCACCACCACCACTACCACCTCTACATTATCAACCCTATCACTATTTCACTACCACTAACATACTATAACTACCATCAGCATCATCACTATCACCACCACTGGCAAAATTCTCACCACTACCAGCATCTCACCACCACCAGAATTATAACTACCAACATTCTCACCATCACCATCAACAACACCATCATCTCCATCACCATCACAAACTGTCACTACCACCACCACCACCACCACCACCACCACCAGCACAACAATAACAAAAAACAAAAAACCCGCCACACTTTTGGGTCTCTTCCGTTTTCTTTTTGTTTTGGCTCGACATTTATCGGCCATTCTTTCTGAATTTGTTATGTTGTCCTTGACCGGCCTTTTTAATGGACCAGAGAGAGAGAGAGAGAGAGAGAGAGAGAGAGAGAGAGAGAGAGAGAGAGAGAGAGAGAGAGAGAGAGAGAGAGAGAGAGAGAGAGAGAGAGAGAGAGAGAAACTATAGGTAAAGGAATGGAGAGCTCACTTATTCTCTTATTCTCTTCATTTATTCGATTATTATTAACCTTTTTTTCCCTTCATTCCTTCCTTAACGTAATGCACAGGTGGGGTAATCAGGCGCCTCGCATTTCACGGCTCCTTCACAACAGTCACGCCAAAGCAGCGCACGCCACTCACCAATTTTCTGACAAATTATAATAAAAGGAACGAAAACTCAGCGTGTAAAAAATTCAGAGGTAATTACGAAACAGCAAAAGCAGCGCTCACCAAACAGAACAGGTGAGGAATGTGTTACGTACTACTACTACTACTACTACTACTACAGTAACCCTTCCGTACACACCTGTCTACCTTAATCACCACAGTATCTACCACCACCACCACTGTAACTGCTATTCTCTGCACCCAACATCGCCCACCCACCAACATCACTAGCACCACTATCAGCACCATCAACAACAACGACAGCAACGTATAAAAAAAAAAAAAAAGTGCTTTCAAATGTTGCGAAACTTTTTACTGGCGCTCATAGTTTGTGTGTGTGGTGTGTGTGTGTGTGTGTGTGTGTGTGTGTGTGTGTGTGTGTGTGTGTGTGTGTGTGTGTGTGTGTGTGTGTGTGTGTGTGTGTGTGTGTGTGTGTGTGTGTGTCTGGAGGAATGGTAGACAAAATACAATAGAATATGTAGAGAATTATCAAACTTAATCATAAAGGAGAAAGACAAAATAACCCTGTCTTTCTTTCCTCCTCCTCCTGCTCCTCCTCCTCCTCCTCGTTCCCTCCCGCCCTCCTTCCTCTTAAACCTCCCTTCTCGCCTCGCATAAATTTATACGCAAACACACGAAAGGTTGAATAAAATATAAATTACAAGGAGAAGGAAACAAGGAGGCAAATGGAGAGAGAGAGAGAGAGAGAGAGAGAGAGAGAGAGAGAGAGAGAGAGAGAGAGAGAGAGAGAGAGAGAGAGAGAGAGAGAGAGAGAGAGAGAGAGAGAGAGAGAGAGAGAGAGAGAGAGAGAGAGAGAGAGAGAGAGTGGAAGATAAAGAGGAGGAGGAGGAAGATGAGAGGTGAAGAAGGATGGAGGGAAAAAAATTACGAAACAAAGAGAAATGAAAGACGAAAAGGAAGTGAAAGGATGAGTGAACAGGAGGAAATGAGAGAATGAGAGGATGAGAAGGAAGAGAGGAGGAAAGAAATAAGCTGAAAGATATAGAAAAAAATGAGAGGATAAATGGTCAGGAAGAAAAGGAAACAGAGAGAGAGAGAGAGAGAGAGAGAGAGAGAGAGAGAGAGAGAGAGAGAGAGAGAGAGAGAGAGAGAGAGAGAGAGAGTGAGTGCGAGTGCTCGTGAAGAAACCAGAGATAGAAAAGATGAAAATCAAAAGAAAGAAGGAAAACGAAGAGGAACTGAAAGAAATGAAGTGGAGGAGATAAGGAAGAGAGGAGTGACTGGATATGGAGAAAAAGGGAGAAATGATAAGACGAGGGCACGAAAGAGGAAGGGGAAAGGGAGAGTGAAGAAATGTAGGTAAAAGGGAGAGAGGAGAGGGGGAGGGTAACACCAGCCATAAAACTCACCACTTTCCCCACTCAATCATCTCATCTCATGAATACTAATGAATAATAATGAGGCGCAGTGTACATGGCCAGACACCTGTTGACCAAAGCCCCACCTCCCCTCCAAGAGCCCCCATGCAGCCCCTCCCACGTCCTTCTCACCCCCTTGCAGCGCCGCCTCTTCATTCCCTACTTCCTTCCTGCCCTACTAAACCCAGCGTCTGCCTCAGTAACCTGCTAACCTTTCACAAACGTAAGGTAAGTAGGTTTTTCTCATGTTTCTATGCTCTGTAAGTTTTTTTTTTTCTCCTGCTCCTCTTGTTTCTCCTTCTTCCTCCTTCTCCTCCTAGTCTTCTGTTTATTTTATGCCTCCTCCTCCACCATCTTCATCCTTTCCTCCTGCTTCCTCTCCTCCTCCTCCTCCTCCTAGTCTTCTGTTTATTTCATGTCTTTCTCAGTCCCTCCCTACGTGCTCTGTGCTCTCCCCAGTTGTTCACCACACGTATCTTTTTTTTTTTTTTCTTCCCAAGTCATCCCCTCCTCCCCATGTCCTCTCTTTTATATTCTCTCCTCATAATTCATGCGGAAGATTTTATACTCCATTTCACATTCTTAAAATAAAAATCTCATCTGTTCCTCATTTTCTCACCTTGACTTACCTCCTCCCCTTTGAATATTTAACAGGTATGCCCTTTCGTTCGTACTTTTTTTAATTCTCGTTACACTCACTCACTCACTCACTCACTCACTCACTCACTCACTCACTCACTCACTCACTCACTCACTCACTCACTCACTCACTCACTCACTCACTCACTCACTCACTCACTCACTCACTCACTCACTCACTCACTCACTCACTCACTCACTCACTCACTCACTCACTCACTCACTCACTCACTCTCTCTCTCTCTCTCTCTCTCTCTCTCTCTCTCTCTCTCTCTCTCTCTCTCTCTCTCTCTCTCTCTCTCTCTCTCTCTCTCTCTCTCTCTCTCTCTCTCTCTCTCTCTCTCTCTCTCTCTCTCTCTCTCTCTCTCTTCCTTCCCCGCCTTCCTTACTCTTTCCTTCCTCTACCTCTTCCTCTCCCATTTCCACTTTTCCTCCTTTCCCCCTTTTTTTCATCTCCCTCTTTTTTTATCCATCATCCCTTCCCCTTCCCACTTTACCCTCCCCATTCCTGTACCATTTCCCCTTCTCCTCTCCCCTTATTTGTTTTTTTTGTCTCCTTTTATCTTTTTACTTTCTCTCTTTTCCTTCTATTCTCTCGTCTTACGTCATTTCAGTCTCTTTCTCCCCCCAACTCTTCACTTCCCCTCTCCTCCCCTTTCCTCTCCTTTTTTTCTTGTCTATCTCTTTCAATCCTTTCCCTTCCTACTCTTCTCTTCCTCTCTTTCAATTCTTTTTTTTTTATTTTCGTCTCTCTACCTCTTCCAGTCCTTCCCCTCCCCACTCTTTCCTTCCTGTACCATTTCCCCCTACCCTTCCCCTCCCCTTCCCCCTTCCCCGATCCCTCAGTTCCCCTCGCAGCGCTCCCCAACCTTGCAGTACCGGTGTTGTAATGAATATTTTAATATCTGCGCTTTATAGGGATGGGGCGGGTCGATAAATGAGGGTAATATTTAACAGCACAACAACCAAGCGAGAACGCACAACCCTCCGCTAAATGGTGCGCTACTGGGGGGAAGGGGGGATTCATTAACATTATTAGTGCTGGTAGTTGTAGTGGTGGTGGTGGTGGTGGTAGTAGTAGTAGTAGTAGTAGTAGTTGCAATGGGGTCACGATTGCATATTATAGCTACTCACTGTAAATTCATGAGTGCACTGATATTCTCTCTCTCTCTCTCTCTCTCTCTCTCTCTCTCTCTCTCTCTCTCTCTCTCTCTCTCTCTCTCTCTCTCTCTCGCGTGTGAAATCTTTTATATCAACATGAGAGAAATAGAAACAAAAAAAAACTTTTCCTTTTATCTTCACGCCTTCTCTATCCCCAAGACACACGCCCCCAAGCACACCCTGAGAGAGAGCGAGAGAGAGAGAGCGAGAGCGAGAGAGAGAGAGAGAGAGAGAGAGAGAGAGAGAGAGAGAGAGAGAGAGAGTTACGAGGGAGAGAACGGCTTCTTGGTCCAACAAACGTCTCACTGACTTACCGTTACTTCTTTCCGATGACTTTTAGAGGCTGCAAAGGGAAGGGAGGAAGGGCGGGAGGAGGGGCGTGGAGGGGAGGGAGAGGGGCAGGGAGGAGGGGGGTTGAGGACAAGAAAGAAAGAGAAAAAGAGGGAGAGGTCGTGTGCAAACTATGGATGGAGACATGGCGAAGTGAAGTGAGTGGAGGTGAGAGAGAGAGAGAGAGAGAGAGAGAGAGAGAGAGAGAGAGAGAGAGAGAGAGAGAGAGAGAGAGAGAGAGAGAGAGAGAGAGAGAGAGAGAGAGAGAGAGAGACTTAACATTCACTTCTTCCTTATCATTTCCTTCACCACCCAAAAAAAATCTTAAACCAAAGAAATATTCTCAAGTCCCCCATATAAAATCAAACAAACCCCCATTTTCTTTAACACCGGGCCAAGTTGTCGCGGCATTCCATTTTCTTTCGTATATTAGCAGCAGGGCATTCCATTTTCTTTCGGTAGCTGTCCATTGTTTTATCTCTCCGCTAGCCACGCGCGCTGTGAGTTACTGCCGCGGCCGTGAAGGGAGGACAGATTGCCACGATGGATGGTATCATGTCTACGCCCACGCCAGTATTCGAACCCAGGGTCACAGTGAACTCAGGAGCCTCGAAACCAGGAATTGAACCCCCTCCACGCAAACCCCACACAAAAATACAGGACAGAAAGATAATGGAGGTGAGGAATGAAGGGTGATGTAAAGGAGGGAGGATGCAATGTGGGTGGAAGGGAATAGATTGTAAAGAAAACATGAAAGAGGAAGACTGACAGAGGATTTCATAAGAGTAAATGAACCAAGGAGAGGAAAAATATATATATGTAATCTTTGTGTGACAATTTTTTTCCCCTTTTCTTTCTCTCTTGTTTTTTTTTGTGATTTTTTTTATGATATTTTTTTCTTTCATGTTTTCTCTCTCCATCTTTACCTTTACCTACTCTCTCTCTCTCTCTCTCTCTCTCTCTCTCTCTCTCTCTCTCTCTCTCTCTCTCTCTCTCTCTCTGTCTCTCTCTCTCTCTTAAAAGTCATCCTGATCAATGTGCTTCTCAACTCATAAATACTCTTCTCGTTACTCTTTCTCTCCTCCTCTTCCTCCTTCATCAGCTCTCTGTTTTCCTCCTCCTCCTTTTTCTTGTATTTTTCTTCTCCTCTTCTTTATCCTCCTCATCGTTCCCCTCCTCCTCGGCGGTAATGTTAATAATAAGAAAGTGATGGTGAGGGACGAAAGATTATGATGAAAGTTATTGATAATATTTGATACTAAAACGATTTATTTTGTTAATACTTTGATGATGATGATGATGATGATGATGATGATGATGGAGATGACGATGATAGGGCTGATGATGATGAAAAATGCAAGAACGACGATGATGACGATAATGAATATGTCTATGTACCCACACACACACACACACACACACACACACACACACACACACACACACACACACACACACACAAAACGCAAAACACAAAACTACAAACAAGAAAACCGAAATAAAACACAAGGGCATAACACTCCTGCACCCGAAACACACACACACACACACACACACACACACACACACACACCAAAAATGTTTACATATCTCCCAGCCATAAATTTTCCCCACACCTTCCCTCCTCCTCCTCCTCCTCCTGCTGCTGCTGCTCTTCCACCCACTGCTCCTCCCCCCCCCCCAGAAGCCCCTGCATTGCCGTTGTAATTAAAGTCATCCATCACCAACGGCGGCCAAAGGAGGGATCACTGCCGCCTTGTTCAGCTCAGGGGAAGGGAAGGGGAAGAGGAGGGGTTGACAGCAGTGACGGCTTTCCCTCACCCCCTTCCCCTCACCTATTCCATTTCTCCTACCTTCCAACTTCTCCCTATCTCGCTTCAGTCCCCTCTCTCTCTCTCTCTCTCTCTCTCTCTCTCTCTCTCTCTCTCTCTCTCTCTCTCTCTCTCTCTCTCTCTCTCACACACACACACACACACACAACGCTGTTCTGGTCCCCTTCTTCCTTTTCATCCAGCGGTGCTCTCTCTCTCTCTCTCTCTCTCTCTCTCTCTCTCTCTCTCTCTCTCTCTCTCTCTCTCAAGTTCTAAAACCTTTTCCTCTTAGTCTTTTCTGCCTTCCTTCCTTCCCTCTCCTTCTATTCCCACTTTCCCTTAATTTCCTCCTTTTTTTGAGTGAGGGGGAGAGGGAGAGGAGAGGGGGGAAGGGAGATTTGAGAAACGTGTGGGATGTCATACGACGAGAGGGGAAAATGAAGGGTGATTAGAGGGTGGAAGACGGTAGAGGGGAGGGGAGGGGAGGGGAGGGGCGGGGAAGGAAAGAGGGAAGGGAGGGGTAGTGAGGGGGTGATCGAGTTAAGTATGAATGATAGGTGAGTGAAGGAATGTGAAGGAGGAGGAGGAGGAGGAGGAGGAGGAGGAGGAGAAGAGGTAATGGATGTTGTGGTGGTGAAGGTGATGGTAATGGTGATGATGATAGTGGTGGAAAGGAAAAAAAAGTAAAAAGAGGGAGGAAACAAGGAAGAGGGAAATAAATTAAGAAATAAGGCAAAGGGTAATGTCCTCGGGGGCAGAGAGAGAGAGAGAGAGAGAGAGAGAGAGAGAGAGAGAGAGAGAGAGAGAGAGAGAGAGAGAGAGAGACTAAGATAGACGGATGACCTGGTAGAGATATGGACGCACACACACACGACACATATTGAAACAGAATCACACACACACACACACACACACACACACACACACACACACACACACACCTCTAAACTACAAAAACTTCGTAATCGAATTAATAACAGACACGGTCAAATAGAGGCCATGTAGGATTCAATATTTCATCCGGATCGGCCATGTGTGTGTGTGTGTGTGTGTGTGTGTGTGTGTGTGTGTGTGGCTGCATGTCGCCTCAACTTTCTCGAGGACCCGCTTCACGAATTTCAATGAGACAAAACACCATTGTATTGCACATTATATCCTGGGAAATAACACACACACACAAAACAGTCACTCGTGTTGAAACCGCGGGACGAAAAATCAACGTTATTTGCATTTTCGTTTCTTTTTTATTTTTTTGTGGATGGGTGGGCTGACTAAGTTGTCTTTAATAATTATCTACAGAGAGAGAGAGAGAGAGAGAGAGAGAGAGAGAGAGAGAGAGAGAGAGAGAGAGAGAGAGAGAGAGAGAGAGAGAGAGAGAGAGAGAGAGAGAGAGAGAGAGAGAGAGAGAGAGAGAGAGTTTCCGGGAAATTCCAATTACATCCCAAACACAAACAATGCCTTCTTTTTTATATATGGTTACGAAACAATGAAAACGAAATACAAGAAGAAGAAGAAGAAGAAGGAAAAACAAAGAAAAACAAGAACAAGAACAAGAACCTGACAAGACCAGAGCTGACCAACAACAACAACAACACCAACAGGAACCTTATAAAAGACCGCATCACAATTACTACCCTTGTTATCAATGTAGAGACAGATGTGCCTGCTGTATGTAACCCTGACAACGCGCGGCGAGGTGTGAGGAGCGGCAGGTCTGACTGGAGAAATGAAGCGGCTGGTGGAGCAGTGACCGGTATTCAGAAACGCTTAGCTCTCTCCATGACTATTTTCAAAGGCCACAGAGATGATTACACGGGTCCTCAAAAGTTTCTAATATCAATAATGTGGCAACCTTGTTAATCTGTCTCTACAAGCATAAAAAACCACTCTTAGAAACCCGCGTAACTTCAAGCAGCGCCTTTTGAAAGTAGTCGAGGTGCAGAAGTGTTTCAGAATATGGTCCTGTGTGTGTGTGTGAGGGTCTGGGGTGGTCAGTACCCAGCCAATGACCTCTGTTCGCTCCTCATGGTTGCGCCCAGCTATGTACAGTGGCAGCCATAAGTTGTCTCCTGCTTTGTCGCCATGATGAATCGTAACCAGTTCAGGTGCGTCGTTAGGAGAGGGGTGTGAGTTGTCGGCGAGGGGGAGAAACCTGAGCTGATTACGGTTCATCGTGAAGAAACAAGACAACTTATAACAGCGACTGTACATAATAGTAAGCAAAAGGCTGAGTTATTGTTGGATCGTGTTCTGTTCGCATGCTTCTCTCAGGTAATGTGAAGACCGGAAAATTATATGCGTGATGTAGAAATACGTGGAGTATATTAATATGCTTCTTTGTACGAGCTAACATGAACAACAAATATTACTACAGCAACCACCACAATTAACAACTACTACTACTTCTTACCACCACCACCAACTACTACTCCTACCACTACAACCACCATCACTACCACATTAACCAGCACATTTTCCTCCTGAATTATACATTTTTCCCATGAGTAATGACACTCCACACAAACACATTACAAACGAGCACATTAGGCCTAAAGAAAATTGTTGCCACCTTAAAAAGAAATATCTCACACATTCCTACCTCGTCCTCTCCCCTTCCCCTCTTCCCCTCCCTTTCCTTCCTTCCTCGCTTTTCTTCAGCCTCCATTACCTTCCTTCTAAATCTTTCCCCGCCCCTTCATTTCTAAAGAGGAAAATTAGCTGGACTTCTCTTCATTTTTTTTTCTCTTCGCCTATTTTTGAGTGTCTAATACGTAACACGGCCTACGACCTCCATGTTGTGATTTTTGTCCGTGATCATCATGAAATTAGATTGTTGTTGTTGTGGTGTTGCTGTTGTTGTTGTTGTTGTTGTTGTTGTTGTTGTTGTAGTGGTGGTGGTGAAAATATTGTTGTGGTGGTGGTGAAAGTATTGTTGTGGTAGTACTGGTGATGATAATGCTGATAGTTGTTGTTGTTGTTGTTCTTGTTCGTCGTCGTCGCAGTAGTAGTACTAATGGTAGTGTTATGAGTAACAGTAGTAGTTGTTGTTGTTATTGTTACTGTTGCTCTTCTTTACTACAGGTTTTTCGTCCTCGGTATAGTAGAAGTTGTTGTTGTTGTTGTTGTTGTTGTTGTTGTTGTTGTTGTCGTCGCTGTTACTCTCGCTGTTGTTTTGCAGTCGTCGGTGTTGTGCTGTGATTATTTCTCCAATTGCTGCTCCTGCCGCTGTTTTGTTGTTTTGTAGTTGCTGTTGTTTTGGCCCTGCCGCTGCTGATGACGGTGGTGGTGGTGGTAGTGGTGGTGGTGATGGTGATGGTGGCGGTGGCGGTGGTGGTGGTGGTATTGTTCTGTAGTCACTGGCATTGATGTTTTTATTGTAACATTTGTGGTGAGCTGATTATTACATATGTATTTATGTTATCGCTGCTGTTGTCGTTAATAATGTTGTTGCTGTTGTTGCAGGGAATATGATGTTTTTTAGTATTTTCACAGAAGTTGTTTTCGCTGTTGTTGCTGTTGCGCGGTGGTGGTGGTGGTGGTAATAGTAGTAGTAGTAGTAGTAGTAGTAGTAGTAGTAGTAGTTGTTGTTGTTGTTGTTGTTGTTGTTGTTGTTGTTGTTGTTGTTGTTGTTGTTGTTGTTGTTGTTGTTGTTGTTGTTGTTGTTGTTAATGTTGT
>NC_087174.1:8280000-8287500 GCF_035594125.1 Scylla paramamosain
TCCCACACGCACACGTACAATATTTACCTGCTCTCCTAAAATATTTACCGCGTTCCAACACACACGCCACTACAGAAAACCTCGCCAGATGAGCCACCAAACGCGCCGCGCACAGACACACAACAAAACATAAATAAACAAATAACTACATGAACAATTAAATAAACAAGTAAATAAATAAGTGAATTAGTGAAGAAATAAATAAGTAAAGGATGAATAGGAGAAAAAGAAGAAAGATAAGTTAATAAATAAATACATAAATACATAGACTAACAGACAGACAAACAGCAACAGGCAGACAAATAGACAGATCAACAGATGGATAGACACAGACAGACAGATGGTTAGATAGATAGATAGATAGATAGACAGACACAGACAGACATGCAGATACTAATAGATAGATAGATAGATAGATAGTTAGAAATAAATAAATAAATAAATAAATAAATAAACAAATAAATCTCATAAAAGAGTCAATGCATAAAACAAATGCACCTGCAAACTGACGAACGAATGAATGAGTGAAGATAAATTAATGTATAAATTCAATTGAACACGCACACACATCATGCAAGTATAGACAAGTAAATAATATTCAAAAAGAGAGATAGCCAGACATACATATACACAGATAAATAGATAAATATGTTAGATGGATATACAGATAGATACATACACAGATAAACACCTTGACAAATATAGATAAATGAACAATCACGTAGACAGAGACGGATAGATGTATATAAAGTTTGATCTATAGATAAATATAGATACACTGAGGAAGACAGATAGATAAACAGTGATGGACGCATAAGCAGACAGATGAACAGACAAAGGAATACAAAGACAAGTGAGAAAACAATATAATCAATCGACAAGAGAGAAAAATACACACAAAAAAACAAAATAACAGCAAACACAGCAGTAATAAAAACACAATAACAATAACACGACCACCACCACCACCACCACCACCACCACAGCAGAAGGCAGCATGGCCGTCCTGTGGTTCATTATACGAGCTGCATCCCATTAATGCGAGCTTCCATTTTTATTTTACTTTCCTGTGCCCTTTATTTTCCCTCTCTTGTCCCGGGGGCGCGGCGGTACAGCTTTGACCTCCACCCCAGGACGAGATGTGGATTCCGTGAGCATTGAACGAGGGAAACGATGGGAAAAAGTCTAGCACTCCACCTCTTTCCCCCTCCTCCTCCACCTCCTCCTCCTCCTCCTCCTCCTCCTCCTTTAGAAAATACAAAGGTAGATTCTGTAACCTCCTCGTTTCCTTTTCTTCCGCTACCACTCTTCTTCCTCTCCTCCTCCCCCTCCTCCTCCTCTCTTCATTCCTCCACCTCTACACCAGCAAACATACAGCAAAAGAAGTGGACATGAAGGTGGAGTGGAAGAAAGGTGGATGGACAGAGAAAAGGGAGAGGGAGAGAAGGACATGACAAACGTATGCATAATAAAACTGTAAGACGAAAAGAAACTGTCGAACATTCCACCTAGTTCTCTTCCTCCTCCTCCTCCTCTTCCACCACCATCACCACCACCTCTTCCACCTCCTCCTCTTCCTCCACCGTCACCTCTTCCTCATTTTCCACTTCCCTCCAGAAACCAAGGGCCATGTAACCTCCTCCTTTTCCTCCTCTTCATGTCTTTCCTCCACCTCCACCCCAAGGGAACATACCAAAAAGTGATACAGGAATGAAATGGAAATGAGGTGGAAGGAGAAAAAATAGGATAATAAATGTATGATAAAAGCAAAGCCACAAGAACTTTGAGAATATTGAATGAATTTTACGATTATGGGAACTGGTTTGGAATGGGAGTGTAGGAGGTGGGGAAGTGATGGTGGTGGTGGTGAAGTGATGGGAGGGGTGAAGGGGAAGTCAGTGTAGGTAGGAAGGGAAGTGATGATGGTGAAGGGGAAGTGAGAGTTGGGAAGAGAAGTGATGGTGGTGAGGGGAAGCAGTGATGGTGATGAGAGGAAGGGAGGAAGAGATAACAAGGTGTTGTATTCTCCCTTCAACCCTTCCCCTTTCCTTCAAATGCACTCCATTCATCCTGTATTTACTCTTGCACCACTGATCAATTCTCTCTCTCTCTCTCTCTCTCTCTCTCTCTCTCTCTCTCTCTCTCTCTCTCTCTCTCTCTCTCTCTCTCTCTCTCTCTCTCTATGTATGCCACTCAAGACACCTTCCCCTCCACATCCGCCTCTACCTCCATCTCCCATTCCCCCCTCTACATCCCTTTCCTTCCATCATGTACGCACCCTCTCCCCTCCTCTCCCTCCCTCTTCCATTCCCCTCCACATCCCTCTCTTAATACATAATCCACACACCTTCCTCCCTTGCCACCTTTCTTTCCCGCTAAGTCTCGGAACACAGAGAAAGAGAAGCAGAAAATAAAAAAAAAGAAGAATCACACAACTAAGAATATAACGTACGTAGGAATGAATACATAAGCAACACAAACACAAAACCACGTACATAAAGAAACACTCTCCATGATAAACAAGAATGAACCGCAGTGCACGTACGTAGATGAGAAAGCACACGATACTAAATATAAACGTACGTACAGCTGCTTGCGTGTGTGTGTGTGTGTGTGTGTGTGTGTGTGTGTGTATACGAGGGTGTTTGGAGCGGAATTACATACACACATCCAAGTCTGAACGTCGAAACCTTACTTAGGAGCGAAGGGTTCAATCTGGCAAGGCGAGGCTTAGAAGGAACTTGGTGCAATATTGATGAACACATTGTGGGGAGGATTGTATTGGGAGGGGGAGTGTGTTGGAAGGAGGAGGAGGAGAAGGAAGAACAAAGCATGAAGGAGAAGTGGAGAACCTAAGGAACAGACGGAAGGAAAGTGTGAGGAAAGAAAAGGGAGTGAAAAAAATACAAAAGAAAAGGCAGAAATCTGTAGTGGAGGAGAAATGAAGGAAAAGAACTCAAGAACAGAGAGATAGAAGAAAAATGTGGGGGAAGGGAAGGAGGCTGAAGATGTAAAACGAGAGGCGGAAGAACAACGGGATGGAGAGAAGGAAGAAGTACAGAAAAGAGAGATGGAAGGAAATTGTGAGAAAAGTAAAGGTAGAAAAAAAAAGGGAAATGTAAAAATGATGAGAGATAGAAGACAAATAATGCACGCAGGAGAAGTGGAAAGAAAAAAATAGGAAAAGGGAGAGAGATGGAGAAATGAGAGGGAATGAAGGAGCAAATAAAAAAAAAGACAAGGATGATGAGAGAAACAGAGCTGGAGGAAGAACAACAGGAGGAAAAAAAAAGCGGGGGGAGGAAGTGAGGGAGAGAAAGGAAAAGAACAATGGAAAAATGGAGAGGTGGAGGAAAAGTGTAAGAGAGGGGAGATAAAAGAAGACAAAAGGAAAAGGCAGAAATGATGAGAGCTGGGGGAGAAAAGGAATAACCAAAAGGAGGAAGTGAACTAAAGAACGAAGAAATGGAGAGAAAATATGAGACAAAGAAGAGGAGAAAAAACAAGAAAAAAATAAGGATAATGCGAAAGAGGTAGAGAATGAACAACAAATGGAAAAGGAAGGGAGAAAAAAAATCAGAGAATGAAGGAACAGAAGGAAAATGTGAAGAGAGGAACGAAACACATATGAAGACAGGGATGGTGACACAAGGAGAAAAGGAATGGAGCAAGTAACACGAGAAAAGAGAAAAAAAAAGTGAAAACATAGGAATGAAAAGACATGAAGAAAAACATAAAGGAAAAGACAAAAGGGAAGTAGAGATGATAAGAGGTAAATGAGGAACAGCAACAGGAATGGAGGAAAGGAGAGGAAAGACGATACGAGAGCAAAGAGAAGGTTGAGAGATGGAAAGGGAGGAAAAATAGGCAAATGAGAGAGAGAGAGAGAGAGAGAGAGAGAGAGAGAGAGAGAGAGAGAGAGAGAGAGAGAGAGAGAGAGAGAGAGAGAGAGAGAGAGAGAGAGAGAGAGAGAGAGAGAGAGAGAGAGACTGCAGTACAGAGGAAGAGAAAAAAAGTAAGGCGGAAACGAAAAAAAGTGAAGGAAGGGAGGGGTAGAACATAAGGAAAGGAAGACTGGGAGGGGAACAAAGGAGGGAAGAGAAAGCAGGTGAGGGGAAAATGAGAAACGCGATGTACGAGGGAGGGGAGGGAGGGGAGAAACAAAGGGGAGCGCGGAAGGTGGGAAAAAATAAAGCAAAACTCACACCAAGATGAAACTGAAATGATTTAATTCCTGCAGGATGAGAAAGTGGCACGCACACGCGCGCGCGCACACACACACACACACACACACACACACACACACACACACACACACACAATCGTATAACAAGATCTATTTTTGGCTGATGTAATTTTGTACCTAATAAAGCTCACGTACTTATTTCTTCTAAATCATTATCATCTCGTCTCCTCTTTCTCTTCCTCGTATTCGTAATAAAGAGCGTTAAGAGCACGCACGCACGCACGCACGCACGCGCTTGCACACACACACACACACACACACACACACACACACACACACACACACACACACACACTCCTTCGTGCTGCCTTGATCACGTTGCTCTCTTAATTAACACCTGTAAAGAGTAATGCTGCATGAAGGCGGACAGGTAAGTGGCTGCTGCTGCGGTGTGTGTGTGTGTGTGTGTGTGTGTAGAGACGTGTGGCAAGAGTACGGCGCTTAGATGTGATAGGGAATAAGATGCAGACGTCGAGAAACTAGAAAATACGTTTTTTTTTTATTTTTTTTTTTTTCTACCTGTTTATGATTTTTTTTTATTTTGAAATGCGAGTGACTGCGTATCCGTAGCTTGGACGTGACGGGTGTGGTGGGTGTGGCAGTGGAGCGAGTGACAGTTTCGTAACGCCGCGGGAAGACACAAAGGTACAACGAGACTCGCGTATTGGTATTTTTATTCACGGTGGTGGCGGCGACGCGGGGCTGCCGACGGGTACACTCACGCAACGCATTAATTTATCGACGCACAAATGGATTTCCTCTAGAGCGGCAGTGCAACAACAAGTTCATAGCGTGTGTGCCATGACATGAAAGCACGCGGGAGGAGGCGCTGACGGAGTGATGGAAGTTGAGCTTGCATACTGTAGTTTCACTTGATGCTAATTTCACCAGTACGTTTTTTTTTTTTTCTGGAAATGGAAACTCAACAGCTCAGGAAAGAATATAAATAATTTAGAATAAGGTCACTGGAGCTTCATCTCTCATTTCATGTAGGTTTCTTTTCAAGTATTTTTTTTTTTTTTGCTTGTAAATGTTATAGAAATGAAATATTGTTGTAGAAATAGCATACGTACTTAACTCAGAAAAAGCTATTAAAAAATGGATATAGGATTTTCAAGAGCTGCTATTAATATCTGGAGCAGACTTCTTCAAATGCTCGATAAGAGTGAACCCGGCAAAGGGGGTTATGGAGGCAGAAATAAATAGACTCTCTGAAAAGAATATACGATTATCATCTGCTGCAAATCTATAGATTACTTTTGGATAGATTATTGGGGTTAATCTTATTTTTCCTTGGGGAATGTAAATAAGCAAAGGACGCTATCAAAATGAAAACATCAAGCCCAGTAGATAATAAAATTTGTGTGAAAGTTAAACATGAATATTCCATCTACAAATTTGAAAAGGTTTATTCTTATTTATATATTCCATTTTTCTCTATTATTTTGTTCCAAGAATCTGAGCTCTTCGTTTACGGATATCGACTTGTGAAACCAGGTTATGAAAAAATGTAAAAGCTTCCAAAGTTATACTAAAAAAAGAAAATATCTACTGATAATGATGACGATAACGATAAAAGTATAGAAATGCTTGTCTGTTCCATAAGCTGCACAACTTCAAACGTGACATTAACCTCTTCACTGCGATACGAAACAATTAAAAGCACCATAAGTAATGCATGATTTTTTTTTACATACATCTACAAGAAAGGATATTTATAAGAACAGATTTTGCAATTTCTACACAGTTTAAAGATTTGAGGTGTCTACTGAACAAGTAAAGACGTCTCGGAGTGATCAGTAATTAATGAAAGATATACCAAATAGCAATCAAAGGGTTACAGGCATAACAGAACACACGCTTGATTATATACACTTTTTTATCCACGAAGACAGCACGAATTATACACTTATAAGTACTCGAAAAAGAGATAACAGCAAAGCATCCGTGTACAGCTTATAAAGGTTGGATAATTTCAAGCATGACACCGAGCAGCATATTCTTAAAATGTATGGATTTTTACCTTCACTTCTTTCATCAAGACCAAGTGGGAGATACCGGGCCCGTATTCTACATAGTGCTTATGGCCGACCATAGCTACCTATCATAACTAAAAGAATTTATGATCGTCACTCTTGTGGTAAACAGAAGTCGTCCGTCATATCTCAGTCATCGTCTGCCGCCAGAACGCATGCTCATAATTTGTTAACTTTAAATTTATGGAATGAAATAGCTTGTTTTCATTATTTTCTTGGATTTAAATTGTTTTGACTTCATATTACGACTTCCCGGAAGTTAGACAGTGTATTTCATCAAAAGAAACACGATATATAGAAGATTACGGCCAACAGCCCCACACAAGCAGGCCGCACGAGGCACTGCTCCCAGCTATTATTTATAATAATACTTTATTGCCTCAAAGGAGGACACTATTTACTCATAGCTACTAATATCTATTGTTATATTTATGATGTAAAAAAAAGCTGGGGATCGTGTTATGGTACATACGGCCATGTTGTCATGATGTTGACAGACTTCTGACGATCTTAAGCGGCGGTAAGACAGGGTGAACGATCTCATAACATTTTATGACCGATATTAGGAGTCTATGAACAACGATATTAGTTTATGACAGAGTATGTCTGAATCGTGCCATTTTGTTTCGTTATGACCGATGGACTTGGCTATGACGGTTTGCAGAATACAGGCCCTGGAGTTTTTAGCATATTTCCGTAATTCTAGATAGTTTAATAAAGATTCTGCATCATCAATATCAAAAACGCCCCTGGGAACAGGACTAATAACCTCGGTCGCCTCTAAAATAATGAAGAACAAAGCTTCCTAAAGCAGGCATGGGAAATGAGAGAGTGGATGAATATACTAATTTATCTATCAATAAATTAGTAACTCCATACTCAAATACTTCCATAGAGACAGGCATAGGCAGGAGTGAGTTGCTATTTCCATACTTACATAATAACTTTCATGGAAGCATCCTTGAGCGCGGGAGGGGAAGGATTCACGTAAATAGAGATGCTACAACAGACTCCACGCCCATGCACACGCACTAACGAGGATCCTTCGCATTCAGCCTCCCGCACACAGTAAGATCACGCCTCCTTAAGTCTTCCCTCCTTACTTGAGACAGCCGCTACACAAACACAAACACACACACACACACACACACACACACACACACACACACACCCACACACACATCACTTCTGCAAGTAAAAGTCTGCCCTTGAATTAAG
>NC_087174.1:8292500-8300000 GCF_035594125.1 Scylla paramamosain
CAGCTGTACCTCATTTCCTGGCGAACTAAAAAGAAAAAAAGGAAAAAAAAATCATAATAAAAACACCGAATTTAAAACATGAAACGGCAGTGAAATCAGAGTCATCACGGAAACGGTTAAATCCCCAGTAATCCCCGCGCCCCAGCTCAATCCAATCCTGCTGGGCCGGTGTCAGTGTCGGGCGGGAATTATCCATCAAGAGGGGAAGCATGGGGGGAGAGGGGAAGTGAAGGGAAGAGGGGGAAAGTTGGGTGTTGGGGGGAGAGCCACGATTCTGGTATTGGGTCTGGAAACACACAGGAGGAATTGGTGTGCTTGATGATGCTCTCTCTCTCTCTCTCTCTCTCTCTCTCTCTCTCTCTCTCTCTCTCTCTCTCTCTCTCTCTCTCTCGATGACGCCTCGATTCTCTTCCATTGTTTTTGTTGACATTAACAGTTCACTCTCTCTCTCTCTCTCTCTCTCTCTCTCTCTCTCTCTCTCTCTCTCTCTCTCTCTCTCTCTCTCTCTCTCTCTCTCTCTCTCTCTCTCTCTCTGCTTGTTTCAGTTATTTTTCTTTTCTTTTTCCTTTTCCTTTTCTTGCACTTCCTTCGTTGTGTTTACTTTGTTAATTTCTCTTCCGTCTCCTCCGCCTGCATCTCTCTCTCTCTCTCTCTCTCTCTCTCTCTCTCTCTCTCTCTCTCTCTCTCTCTCTCTCTCTCTCTCTCTCTCTCTCGCATGCATTCCTCGTGCGCTTTAATTTTCTTCATTTACTTCGCTGTCTTTCGCACTTACACTTTTCCTCCTCCTCCTCCTCCTCCTTCTCTTTCTCCTCTTCTCCCTCTTCCCCCAATTACAGTTCCTACGATCTTTCTTCCTCCTCTTCTCCTCTTCCTTCAATTATGGCCACAGCTGTTTCCTTTTTTTACCCTCCTTCCCCTGCTCCTCCTTCACTAACACTTTCTCCTTCTCCCTCTCTTCCTCCTTTCCTTCCTTAACCTATTCTTATTATTTTATTATCTTCTTCCTCCTCCTCCTCCTCGTCCTTCACCACTATCAATATCTCCTCTTTCTTTTCCCCTTCTGCCTCTCCTATTTCTCTCCTTGTCATTTTATTGTTTTTTGTTTTAGTTTATTTATTCTTTGTAGTATTTCTATCAGTTCTCCTCTTTTACTCTATTTATTCTCTTCTTCCTCTCCCTCCTCCTCTTATATTAGCTTCTTTTGCTACTTACTCGTTTCTTCCTCTTTTCTCTTTCTCCTCCTCCTCCTCCTCCTCTTCATTTTTCCTCCTTTTCTCCTCCATTTCCTTCTCATCTTTTTTCTCCTCCTCCTCCTCCATTAGCTTCTTTTCCTCCTCTTTCATTTTCTTATCGTTGTTTCTTCTTAATTTCTTCCGTCTCCTCTCTTCTTTTTCGTTTTCTTCTCTTCCTCCACATCCTCCTCCTCCTCCTCCTCCTCTTCCTCCTCCTCCTCCTCCTCCTCCTCTTCTTTCCTTCCTCCTCCTACTCCTTCATTAGCTTCTTCTTCTGCTTCATTTCCTCCTTTTACTGTTGTTGTTGTTGTTCTTGTTGTTGTTGTTGTTGTTGTTGTTGTTGTTGTTGTTGTTGTTGTTGTTGTTGTTGTTGTTGTTGTTGTTGTTGTTGTTGTTGTTGTCTTCGTCTTCTTATCTCCACCACCACTTCGTCTTATCGTATCATTGACGTCAATTGAATCTCCCTTCCCTGTAATTCACTTTACCTGCCCGAGTGTTAGGGTGGGAGATGGTTTGGAGTGCATATACCGAACACCTGAAAGCCCCACACTGTACCGCCGCCCAGGTAAGAAGCGGTAGTTTACGTCACCCCTAGCGGCCCAATTCGCCTCCTTGACCTGATAAAGGCAAGTCAAAGGAAGGTTTTATAAGGCACCCATCTACCAACTCTCTTACCTTCATTGCGGTTCACTTCGTTCTTCTTTCACTTCCTTCTTCTCCACCTGTGTACAGTGTTCTGTAAGTAGATGAAGAGGGGAAATATTAGTACATCTCTCTCTCTCTCTCTCTCTCTCTCTCTCTCTCTCTCTCTCTCTCTCTCTCTCTCTCTCTCTCTCTCTCTCTCTCTCTCTCTCTCTCTCTCTCTCTCTCTCTCTCTCTGCTGTGTGTGTGTGTGTGTGTGTGTGTGTGTGTGTGTGTGTGTGTGTGTGTGTGTGTGTGTGTGTGTGTGTGTGTGTGTGTACAAAGCAAAGCAGCTGAAGAGAGATAAGCCAGTACCTGGTTTATGTGCAAAGCGACACACACACACACACACACACAAACACACAAACACACAAACACAAACACACAAACACAAACACACACACACGAAAGGGAGAAAACCAAATCTGCACATATGATTTCCTTCTTCCTAACCTTATATCCCTCGTGTCCCCTCTTTCCTCTCCCCTTCCCCTCACTCCCTCTCTCTTTAACCCCGCCCTCTTTCATACCCTCATGTCCCTCTCACCACCCTCACTCGTTTCTTTCCCTCTCTCCCCAGTCTACAGAGGTTCAGTTCCCCTCACATCTTCCCCTCATCCCCAGGCCCCATATCAGCGTGGAATTCAAAGGTAGAGGAGTAACCACAGGGAGCGTGAGAGAGTGAAAGGAGTAATCATATGCTCTGCTGTACATCAAAGGATATAAGTGCGTGGGTGGATGGGTGGATGGGTGGGTGGGTGTGATACGCAATTCCGGTCGTAGTGGTTGTTTGTTGGTAATGTTGGCTGTAGTAGTAGTAGTAGTAGTAGTGATGGTGGTGGTGGTAATAATGGTGGTAAAAGTAAATGGCTACATCTTTTTTCCCCATTAATGTGATTGTGCTGTATTTTACTCCCCAATATTTCAGGAATTAATACATTAACTTTCAAGTGGGAACGAAAAATACTAATTTACTAATATCTCAAGCTCTATATACCCTCTTAGTAATACACAAATACAACCAACAGTACCACCACCACTACCACTACTACAGGAAAGAAAGAGAAAGCAATACGGTGGCTGCCTTCTGCTCGGTGAGGTGCAACACAAAGAAAAACAAAAGAAAAAACAACAGGGCCAAACACACGTGAAATCAAACCAAACGAAGCACGAGGTGAAGGAAAAACGAAAACCACTGAAACAATACAAATATCACCGCACGGGAACACAACAACAAATAAACAAACACACAAACAAGACCAACAAGAGAAAAAACACAATATAAAAAAAGGAAACGTTAATAACAGAGAGAGAGAGAGAGAGAGAGAGAGAGAGAGAGAGAGAGAGAGAGAGAGAGAGAGAGAGAGAGAGAGAGAGAGAGAGAGTCCTTGGGCTGCAGAAGGTTGAAGGAAAAGGGAAAGAGAAGAGAAAGATGGTGACGATTAGAACGAGGAACAAGAGGAGAAACGTAGATGAGAAATGGAGGATGACAAGAACGAAGGAAGGAGGAGGAGGAGGAGGAGGAAACGAAGGTAAGAAGGAAGAGGTGGAACAGATAATGAATGCACTAACAAAAAAAAATAAGCGAAAATAGAACAAAAACAAGAAAACAAGAGAAAAGGAAAAAAATAATAGAGCAAGAAAAGAATAACTCTCTCTCTCTCTCTCTCTCTCTCTCTCTCTCTCTCTCTCTCTCTCTCTCTCTCTCTCTCTCTCTCTCTCTCTCTCTCTCTCTGATCCTCTTTCCCTCCGAGCGAAATCAACTTTACCTGCAATATCCCAAAGACACAAAACACCTGTCTCTCCACGACCTTCCTTTACCTGTGTGTGGCGGGAGAAGGGAATGATGCTGTGTGCCTGAGCTATACTAAGTACCTGTCTGCTGGGGGTGAGTGAGGAGAGAGAGAGAGAGAGAGAGAGAGAGAGAGAGAGAGAGAGAGAGAGAGAGAGAGAGAGAGAGAGAGAGAGAGAGAGAGAGAGAGAGAGAGAGAGAGAGAGAGAGAGAGAAAGGGGGAAGGGGGGAGATGGTGTGTGCAATCGTGTTGGTGTATTTGTTATTGATGGTTTGTGGAGGTTGTCCAGGTGGCTTTGTTTATTGTTTCTCCCCACTGCTGCTGCTGCTATTGTTGTTGTTGTTGTTGTTGTTGTTGTTGTTGTTGTGGTTTGTTTGTTTTTTTCCATTCTGATACGTACGGTGCGGTGGATACGAAATATTTTTAGTATGGCTCGTATTTCTATTGTTTCTGCTTCTACTGGTGCTACTTCTGCTACTACTACTATTACTGCTGCTACTACACCAACAACCACCACCACCACCACCGCTACTACTACTAAACCAACACCAACCACCACCACCATCACCACCACTACTATTACTACTGCTACTACTACCACTACAAAATTAACAATAGAACTTAACTTTCATTAGAAACTTTTGAATAAACTACAGCATCCACCAACACACACACACACACACACACACACACACACACACACACACACACACACACACACACACACACACACTCCTGCACATCCCTGATCCCGGCCCACTTACGTTCCTTTCCTGCCCACTCATCCTTCTCCCCCTTTCTCCCTTATCACTCCTGCCCCCCGCCCCCTACACCTAGAGGGATAGCAGCCCCCGTTGCTTAGTTTTTTATTTAACTTTTTTTATTTATTTATTATTTATTTACTGAGGTTAGCGCTAGTATTAAGTTCATTGAGAGAGAGAGAGAGAGAGAGAGAGAGAGAGAGAGAGAGAGAGAGAGAGAGAGAGAGAGAGAGAGAGAGAGAGAGAGAGAGAGAGAGAGAGAGAGAGATACAAGCTGACCACCATCATCACCACCACCACCACCACCACCACCTATCCACCGCCTCTCTACCTCAAGGTCTCCACTCACATTTCCACACAATGGATTAACGTGGAATTCCAGATGTTCGCTCTCTCTCTCTCTCTCTCTCTCTCTCTCTCTCTCTCTCTCTCTCTCTCTCTCTCTCTCTCTTTCTCTCTCTCTCTTTCAAGCTGGATTCGTTTGTTGTTTTGTTCTACGTCTTACAAAAGAATCCGGTCAGAGGAGGAGGAGGAGGAGGAGGAGGAGGTGGAGGAGGAGGAGGAGGAGGAGGAGGTGGAGGAGGAGGAGGAGGAGGAGGAGGAGGAGGAGGAGGAGGAGGAGGAGGAGGAGGAGGAGGTGGAGGAGGAGGAGGAGGAGGAGGAGGAGACATTATTACTAGGGAATCTTTTCTTCGTGTCTCTATCCTTGTGTGTGTGTGTGTGTGTGTGTGTGTGTGTGTGTGTGTGTGTGTGTGTGTGTGTGTGTGTGTGTGTGTGTGTGTGTGTGTGTGTGTGTTATGAACAGCTGGGTTATGGAGCAATGACGACATCCAGCACACACACACACACACACACACATACAGTTATGGCCTCCAAAGACAAGGAACTGGACTGTTAAATAAACAAGAGACTGATTGGGTGAGAGAGAGAGAGAGAGAGAGAGAGAGAGAGAGAGAGAGAGAGAGAGAGAGAGAGAGAGAGAGAGAGAGAGAGAGAGAGAGAGAGAGGGTAAGGAAGTGACAAGAAATAAGATGAGATATATATGGGAAAGGAAAGAGACAAAGGAGAGAATAAAGTGACGAAGAGAAGGAAACACGAAATAGCAGCATGGAAGGAAAGACGGAAGGAAGGAAGAAAGGAAGGGAAGGAGGGAGAGTAAAGAACTGTGGAAAGAAAACGAGCGAGGGAGGAAGAGAAGGAAGGAGGAAGGAGGGTGAGAATGAGTCAGATACAGAGAAAGAGAAATAAATTCCAGAGAGAGAGAGAGAGAGAGAGAGAGAGAGAGAGAGAGAGAGAGAGAGAGAGAGAGAGAGACAGAGAGAGAGACAAGAATCATCCCCACTAATTAAGAAACAGGTGCAAGGCTTCCCAGAATAACCTCCCAGTATTCTTTCACTAATCTCCCCACTATCCTCCCTCATTAATGTCTCCAGCACCCTCTCATATTAATCACCCCAGTACCTTTTCCAGTAACCTCTCAGTATTTTTCTAACTAATCTCCCCAATATTCTCCCCAATAAACTTTCCTCGGTAGCCTTCCCAGCATCCTTCCACACCAATTTCCCCTGTATTCTCCTTTGTTAATCTCCCCTTCTCTTCCCTGGTTCACAATCTCTCTATCCTCCCCAGTAACTTTCCCTACTACCGTTTCCCTATTAATCCCCCAATTGATCTCCCAAATAAACAGTGTCCTAATAACCTCCCACTACTTCCTCATTAATGTTAACTCCCCAGTATTCTCTCTTATATGATTACCCATTATAGCCTCACCCCAACCACTAAGTCCCCATAAGCCAGACCCACTCACTCATTGAAATGTAAAAAGGTGAACGTGAACTAATACCAGACGGTCCTGTGTCAGCCTGAAACAGTAATGCATTCCCACCTGTTCTTGTTATGATCTTCCCACGAAAGTAAAAGGTTGTGAAGGGTGAGAAGAGAGAGAGCGAGGGAGAGAGGAGCAGGTATGAATCTATGGATCAGAAGAAAGAACTGGAGGGGAGAAACGGAGGGGGAATAGGTGAGAATAAAAGAAAGAGGGAAGAATGGGAGCTGTAGAATAGTTGGGGATGAAGTAATGAGGAGAAGAGAATAAAGGGAGAGAGATGTAAAACGAGTAAGGTTTGAAGTGAGAAAGGACTGTAGGAGATGGAGAGAAATGGCTAGATGGAAAGAGAACAGAAGTGAATATGGACTGCAGGGAGAGATGATAAAGGGAGAGAGTAAAAGGGAGAGTGGTTTGAAGGGAGAGAGGGCTGAAGAAGAGACTACTGAATGAAGAAAAGGCTGAAAGGGGGAAGAGAACAGAAGGGAGAGAGGGATGAAGGAAGAGAGGACTGAAAGCAAACAAAGCTGAAAGAAAAGAAGGCTGAAGGGAGAAAGGAGTGAAAAAAACATGAGACAAATACATCAAATAACAATGCATGAATGAATGAATGAATGAAGTCCATCTCTGTCACTACTCCAGGTCCTCGTGCATGCGCCCCCTCCTTGTCCCTCCCTGAGCCAACAGCACCAGCCACCACGGACCGTCACTCCCCTTCAAGAATGACGAAGTAAAACCCAGGGAACCTCAGCGCCAGGCAACACGGATTGGGTCTTACAGGCGGGCAGCTTTTGTCTATTCTTCACAAGTGCCTTTGAGAGGAACATAAAGGATGGACGGACGCACGCACCCAATAACACATTCACTTTCTCAACCAATATCTTTTTCTCTCCTGCTGCCACTGCCGCCTAATACAGTGCGAGCGACGAGGGACTGCCAATATTGCCTTCACATACATATATACATACTACTACTACTACTATTACTATTATTATTACTATTACCATCACCACATACACACCAAGACAAGTACTACTAATACTACTTCTACTATTATTACCACTGCTGCTGCTGCTACTACTACTACTACTACTACTACTATTACCAACATCACATACATAAATACCACCAATTCCACCACCCCTACTACTACTACTACTACTACTACTACTACCATGCCAACTACTACTGGCTCCTACAATTACCAT
>NC_087174.1:8305000-8325000 GCF_035594125.1 Scylla paramamosain
ATTTTTATAACTCATATTTTAAACTCATATGTTTTACTCATATTTCTATATATTTCATTCATTTTTTAAACGTTTTACTCATTTTAAACGTTTCACTCATTTTTAAATGTTTTTTCTTCATATTTTTAAACGTTTCACTCATATTTTTAAACGTTTCACTCATTCTTTCACGTTTTACTCATATTTTTAAACGTTTTATTCATATTTTAAACGTCTCACTCATTTTTAAACGTTTCACTTTCATTTTTTAAAAGTTTCAGTCTCTCATAAGGACTGGCAATATTCGTAAACGTTTCATCTCCTCATAATGAGTAGAAGTATTTTCTAACATTTCAATTTCTCTTAATGACGAATCATCAAAGGCTACAGAGGCACGTATTCTCTTAATGCTGTACCTGCTGATGAAAACGAACCTTTGCCAAACCAGCATTAGCAACACCATCACCCTTGAAAACCAACCAGGAGCTTCCACCAGAGCCTGTTAGAAGCAACTGAGTCCACATAAGGCGCAGAAACGTTTAGAAATACCACGGCAGGAGCAACTTGGAGGAGGAGGAGGAGGAGGAGGAGGAGGAGGAGGAGGAGGAGGAGGAGGAGGAGGAAGAGGAGTGACGAAGCAGACGCCAGCCACAGCCACGGCCACAGCAGCAATACGAGTCTATCACAACAGCCGCAGAGGACAACAAAAGGCAACAGGACAACAATGACAGCCTCAGCAGCGAGCGAACACACGCACAAACAAACAAATATAGAAGCAAAACAATACCCAACAAGTTCCCCACTGGTGTGTTCCTTGAGAGAGAGAGAGAGAGAGAGAGAGAGAGAGAGAGAGAGAGAGAGAGAGAGAGAGAGAGAGAGAGAGAGAGAGAGAGAGAGAGAGAGAGAGAGAGAGAGAGAGAGAGAGAGAGAGAGAGAGAAAAAGCTGGGGAATGATGGGAGAGGTGAAAGGAGAGGAAAGAGTCATGGAAAGAAAAAATCGAGAGAGAGAGAGAGAGAGAGAGAGAGAGAGAGAGAGAGAGAGAGAGAGAGAGAGAGAGAGAGAGAGAGAGAGAGAGAGAGAGAGAGAGAGAGAGAGAGAGAGAGAGAGAGAGAGATCCAGGGATGAGGGAAGAGAAAGAGAGGGTGGGAAGGAACAAAGATGAGAATGATGATGATAAGAGAGAGAGAGAGAGAGAGAGAGAGAGAGAGAGAGAGAGAGAGAGAGAGAGAGAGAGAGAGAGAGAGAGAGAGAGAGAGAGAGAGAGAGAGAGAGACTGCATACAATACCAACCACACACCACCTTCCACTCCTCCTCCTCCTCCTCCTCCTCCTCCTCCTCCTCCTCCTCCCACCACTCAGCTGGCCACAACACCACAACACACACTCCCTCACAATGGCCCCTCCACTCCACGCTAACAGCCACCACCTCCCGCCATTCTCCGCCACACACACGCCTTCCTCACACCCTCATTGTCTCTGGGCGTGAGTGTCTGCCTCCCCCACTCCTCCTCCTCCTCCTCCTCCCCTCTCCTCCTTTCCCTCTTCCTCCTCCTCCTCTTCTCCAGTCTTCATTCTTTTCCTTTTTTCTCTCCAACTGCACCCTTTCTTTCTTTCTTTCTCCCTGTGCTCTCTGCCTCATTTTTTTTTCTCTAATTCTTCTTCGTCCTTCCTTTCTTACGTCTCTTTTTTTCTTGTCTCCTGCATTATCTTCCTTTGTTATTCCTCCTCCTTCTCCTATTTCGGGATTTCCTTATCTTCTGTGTCTTCAGGATTCTTATTTTCTTCATCATTCCTCTTCTTTCTTTTCATTTTGTGGTTTTTCACCATTCTTCCTCCTGTGTTTTCTCCGTCCTTCTCTTCCTTCTCCTCCTTTTTCTTTTTCTAAGATTACTTCCTTCTTTCTGAGACTTCGGCGTCTTTCTCTTCCTTCTTCATTCCTCCTTGTCCTTGTCCTCCTCCTCCTCTTTTTCTTCCGTCACCATCCTCTTCCTCTCCTCCATTTCTCCTTCTCTTCCTTCTTCTTTCTCCTCTTCCTCCGTCTTCCATTTGCTCCTCTTCTTCTCCTTCCTCCTTTCCTTCTTCCCCCTACTCCTCTTATTCTTCTTTTTCCTCCTCTTCCTCCTCCTCCTCCTCCTCTTCCTTCTAGCTGTAACCTTGCCCACTTTCACTCTTTTACTTCTTTGACTCCATAGTTTGCTTGGCCACTTCTCCTCCTCCTCCTCCTCCTCCTCCTCCTCCTCCTCCTCCTCCTCCTCCTCCTCCTCCTCCTCCTAGTCTCTCTTTCTTTGCAGGTCAACTCCACCCACCTTGGCAAGAAAGATTTCTCACTAGGTCAAGACAAAGCCAACTGTGTGTGCGTGTGGGTGTGTGTGTGTGTGTGTGCTTGTGCGTGTGCGTGTGTGTGTGTGTGTGTGTGTGTGTGTGTGTGTGTGTGTGTGTGTGAGGGCCCACTTACAAAACAAAGAGGCACACACCCAAGTAATTAAAGTACGAACGAATGGGGGAGAAAGGAAAAAAAAAGAGAGAAATGAGAAAAATGAGAAACTAAAGTAGAAGTTAAATAAGATTCATTGTTGAAGAAAAGTGTAATGGTGGAATTGGAAAATAAAGAAAACGGCGATAAAAGAAATATATTTAAAAGAAAAAAATATTACGTAAAAATGAGACAGGATGAATTAAAGAATGAATGAAGGAAAAATAAAAAAAACGAGAAAGAGAGAGAGAGAGAGAGAGAGAGAGAGAGAGAGAGAGAGAGAGAGAGAGAGAGAGAGAGAGAGAGAGAGAGAGAGAGAGACTAACAAGCAGACACAAAGGCAGACATTGACAGATGAACAAAGAGACAAACAGGAGAAGTAGGAAAGAGAAAGAATATTAGACCACCCAAAATAGAAACGTTAGAAAGAGAGAAAAAAAATTGATTACAGAATACAAAGCGAAAGTAAAAGAGGGAAACTGAAATAGAAGGGAAGAAACACGAAATAAATAATGAAAGGAACGGGTGAGGAAAATTGAACAAGGGCGCCACAAGGGATAATCAAGAAGAGGGCAAAAGGAAAAAAAAAAAAAAAAAAGGAGTGATAAAGAAAACTAATAAAATGCAGACTTAGATAAAAATAGAGAATTACGTAAAAACTTAACAGGATTAAATAAAGGGAGAAAAAAACAAAAAAGGGAAAAAAAGAGGTGGAGAAAGAAAGATGACGCAAAGAAGGAAGTGGAAAGTAATAAACGAAGAGAAACTGTCAGAATAAAGTGAATGGAGGAAATAGCAGGAAGGAAAGTGACCACACACACTACAAGAAACTGCAACGGGAAATTAAGGGAAAGACATGGGGACGGGGAAAAAAACCTCTCTCTCTCTCTCTCTCTCTCTCTCTCTCTCTCTCTCTCTCTCTCTCTCTCTCTCTCTCTCTCTCTCTAAGGGGAAGACAAAACAAAGGCAAAATATGATAAAATAAATTACCTTACATATAATAAAAAAAAAATACAGTAATCAATTAAAGAAGGAAGAAAAAGTGGAGAGAAAAAAAGGAAGAAAAAAGAAAAAAGGAAAAAGAATCAGGGAGAAGAGAGAATAAGTAAGTGAGAAGAGAGAACTTGGAAGAGAACAATAATAAAAGGCGAAAACTGAAGAAAAGGAGATGGAAGATGCAAGTAACGGAAAAGAGAGAAGGAGAAAGGAAATGCGGAGGAGATAAACTGGAGAAGTTAGATAACGAAGGAGGGAAGAGAGGCAAAGGATGATAAAGGAAACAGAGAAATGTGTAGGAAGGAGAGAGAGAGAGAGAGAGAGAGAGAGAGAGAGAGAGAGTGTGTGGTTGTTAGCTAGTTGTGTGAACGAGTGAATGAGCGAGACTTGTGTGAGGCATGAATACGTGTATGAGTGAACGAGCTAGGCTTCAGTCATAAGTGTTAAGTTGAAGTGCGCGGCCTGGCGCCGGGAGATCACCTACCTCCAGCCTTCTGTTCACACCTTCTGTGAATAAACACCTGCACTGTTACCTGCGTTTCCTGTGCCCCTGCTGGTCAAGAGTCGAACATGGCGCAGTGAGTAGGATCAGGACAAGGCTGCAGTGGGTACGGCGCAGAATGGAGAAGCAGTTGGAGGCGCTGGCTGCCCTGCTAGCGCGACAGTCGGAGCAGAGTCAGGCTCTGCTAGCGCGACAGTCGGAGCAGAGTCAGGCTCGCGAGGAGCGTTTAACCCAGCTGCTGGAGAGAGTGGGGACACAAGCTCCCAGTCGCACCACGGCGAGCAATGAAGGCGAAACCACAGCCCGCAGCACGTCTACCCAGGGCGCGAGGTTCCCGACGTCCGCCACCATCATTCCTCACTTAACGGCGTCAGCATCTTTACGTGAGTTCGACACGTGGCGCCATAAGTTTGAAGGATACGTAACCCCGCCAGGATAGACTGTCTCTCCCTGGCTGAGCAGAGGGCGGCACTCGCTGCTGTCCTAGACGACGAGTGGACCCGTACACTTCGCTACGGGGATAAGCTTACCGAGAGACGCGGAGTTAAGAACCATCCTCGATGCAATGTGTGAGTACCTGCGAAGCCAGCGCAACATCATCATGGATAGAAGAGACTTCTACTCCCGCGTGCAAGAAACGCAAGAAGGTTTTGACGACTTTTTATGTGCTGTAAAGGAAATCGCCAATTTCTGTGACTTTTGCGACCAGTGCATAAACCATCAGCTGCGTGACAGAATTGTCGTTGGGACACGAGACGAAGTGGCTCTGAAACGCATGCTGGAAAACAAGAAACTCACCCTTGAAAACGCCATAGATATTTGCAGAGCATCAGAGAGCGCTAACCAGTGTAGTGCAGTACTAAGGGGCGGCTCTCACTCTTCGAGCCATGGTGTGAACGCTGTCTCGAACTACAGGAAGGGCAGTTTCGGGGCTCAAGCCCCACGGGCTGTTATCGTTGTGGCAAAAATTGTCGCAGGGACAAAAGGGGATGCCAGGCAATAGATAAAGTGTGTCGTAACTGCGGGAAAAGAGGGCATTTTGCGAGTGTATGTCAGCAGACAGTGAGGAAACGACGAGGAGCTTCGAGGAGTTCCTCAACTGTCTCTCCTCATCGCGGTGCAGGCCCGAGGCGGGGAGCCAGTGCCAGTGTATACCAGCTCTTATCAGGCGTATACACAAAGACGGTGACGGCACCACCTGCGCCCCAGGTGCTCATTACCGCCACACATCCCGCTGGAAGAGACAAGATTACGTGGACTCCTGACTCTGGGGCCGAAACGACCGTTATTGGCCTCGACACGGCAACACTCCTTGGAATCCCGCCCTCCAGCTTGGCGCCCGCTGATGGTGATGGACTTTATGCTGCCGGTAATCACCCCCTCACCTGTGTAGGAACTTTCTCGTCGCACTTGCAACTGGGCGACAGGGAAGCTGAGACTGTTGTGAGCGTGGTGAAGGAGGTGAAGGGGGCGCTGCTTAGCTGGTACGATTCCATCGCTCTCGGAATCCTCCCCGAAGATTTTCCGGCTCAAATCCGACCGCTACGCAGGGAAGAACAGCGCACCGGCAACAGCTCCATCAAGTACCCGACCGCCTCGCAGCCACCTCTATCTACGCCCACAGAAGTGATCAGCTGGCCTCATTCCTTCACACACTGTGTGCCCGACGCCCTCTCACGTGCTCCAGTACAGGACCCAGTGGAGGAAGAGGATGCTGCTACTTCTGGTGACCTCGACCCTCTCCACTCAGCGGTCATCTCAGCGTTATCTGCCACCAATGAGGACGGCGTCCGCTTAGCACCACTCCAGGATCAGACTGTGGAAATGGTACGTGCCGCAGCAGCAAGAGACGGGGAGTACTGCTTGCTCAAGAACGTCATCATCGAGGGCTTCCCTGATCATTGCCACGACCTCGATCACCGCTTGCGTACGTACTGGCCGGTGCGCAGTCTGCTGGCCGTAGACGACGACCTGGTGGTTTACGGGCCGAGGCTTCTTATTCCTCACAGCCTCCGCCGAGAAACACTAGAGCGACTCCATGACAGTCATCAGGGGATGGAGCGCACCAAGCGACGGGCCCGACAAACGGTGTACTGGCCTGGTATGGACAGAGACGTTGAGAACGTCGTTTCTGGATGCTCACTATGCCGTCCACTCCTACCAAGCCAAGCCAACGAACCTCTCTGGCAGGACACGGACACACCCAGCAGGGTGTTTGAGTCAGTTTCTGCAGACTACTTCCACGCAGCAGGCCGTACATACCTCGTGTATGTAGATCGCTTGTCTGGGTGGCCTCACGTGTCTGCATGCTCACGTCCAGCATCGGCTGATCAGCTCGTTCGTGTCCTTCGGGGTGTGTTCGCCGACACGGGCGTGCCTGTTCTCCTGAGGACTGACGGTGGACCGCAGTTCACTTCTTCATCGGTACGGCGCTTCCTGGCTCGATGGGGGTGGAGCATCGTGTATCTTCACCTCATTATCCACGCTCCAATGGTCACGCCGAGGCAGCGGTCAAGTCCGTGAAGAAGCTGATCCTCACGACCACACAGCAGGGACACCTGGACGAGGATGCGTTCGCTCGCGGGTTGCTGGAACTGCGCAACACTCCGAGGGCGGAAGGGCGATCACCAGCACAAGTCCTCTTCGGTCATCCTATGAGGTCCTGTGTCCCGGCTCATCATCGCTCATACGCTCAGCAGTGGCAGCGCGCTGCTGATGAGTGCGACGCCAAGGCAGAGCGACTGAGGAAGAAAGCGAAACTTCGCCACGACGCGTCCGCCCGTACTCTTCCTCTCCTGCACCTCGGTGGCCACGTCGACGTTCAAGATCACACGACAGGCCTCTGGGATCGCCTGGGTGTCATCGTGGCTGTTGGGCGAAGGAGAGACTACCTCATCAAGATGGGCAGCGGTCGCGTGATGTGGCGTAATAGAAGACACCTACGCCCACACAGACCTCTTGCTCCCTTCCTGTCGAGCAGCACACCGCTCATGGCGGTGCAGCGCTTCAGCATCAGGGTCACGAGGAACACCACCATCCCGGCAGCCCGGAGCATCAGGGTAACGGGGTACACCGTGGCCGAGAGCAACCAGAGCGTCGAAGCAGCCGACAGCGTAGGGAGCCGAGACGACTGCAGGTGCGGTGGCACCGTAGCACCTACGATTAGTCGTACGTGTTCATTGTACGCTGTGTTTGTTTTGTGTATATGTACCGTGTTTTCTGTACTTCAATCATTGTAACTTTGTTTCATGTGTTACGGTAGCCATAACAAAGATAAGGAATCTTCCTTATGTCTCGGGGGAGGTGTGTGGTTGTTAGCTAGTTGTGTGAACGAGTGAATGAGCGAGACTTGTGTGAGGCATGAATACGTGTATGAGTGAACGAGCTAGGCTTCAGTCATAAGTGTTAAGTTGAAGTGCGCGGCCTGGCGCCGGGAGATCACCTACCTCCAGCCTTCTGTTCACACCTTCTGTGAATAAACACCTGCACTGTTACCTGCGTTTCCTGTGCCCCTGCTGGTCAAGAGTCGAACAGAGAGAGAGAGAGAGAGAGAGAGAGAGAGAGAAATTACCGTCAGTGATACTAAGGAGGGAAACATTAATGAGAGACACTTGTGGAATATCATTAGCAGAGAGAGAGAGAGAGAGAGAGAGAGAGAGAGAGAGAGAGAGAGAGAGAGAGAGAGAGAGAGAGAGAGAGAGAGAGAGAGAGAGAGAGAGAGAGAGAGAGAGAGAGAGAGAGAGAGAGAGAGAGACCTTAACACCAAAGAAATAGACGCAAAATTAAAAAAAAAAAATGCAAAAAAAAAATACATTGGAAAAAAGTAAAATGAAAACGAAGAAGTGAAGAAAAGAAAGGAGGAGGGGAGGAAGGACGAGGAGAGGGAAGGAAGGAGGGAGATAATTTAAACTCTACTAAGCTTGTTGGTGTGGTTTTGGGGAGCAGGGGAGAGGGAAGGGGGTGGTTAGTATACGACGGGGGGATGGGGAAAGGGGAGAAGAGGAGAGAGGAGAGTAAAAAGGAGAAGGAAGCAAAGGAAAGGGGGAGAGAAGGAGAGCAGGAAATTACTACCTCCCCCATCTCCCTCTCTCTGATGATTCTGAAATATTAATTATAAGAGGGATTAGGTGGTGATAGAACGCGTTAATTGATGAAAGTAGTAGTAGTAGTAGTAGTAGTAGTAGTAGTAATGGTGGATTATGATAATATAAAATCTAACACACACACACACACACACACACACACACACACCATCCAAACCCACACATAAAGAAGAAATGAAAAAAAAAAAAAAAGCAAACACCAACGAGAGAGGAAGGAGAGAGAGAGAAATTACGAAGAGGGTATTTTACATTTCACTTTATCTCTCGCCTCCCTTTCCCCTCCACCTTTCTCTTTCTTTACCCCAACACCCCAACACCCTCCCCCAGCATCCCCCTTCCCAGCGCCCTCCCCCCTGCCAGTGCGTGTTGAGGAGAAGTCCGCGCGCCAGATTTAAGACGTTTCTGTGGTACACAATTTTTCTGCCGCCATTAATCTTAAAATGCGTTCCCGATGCCCGTGACTCAGCCTCCCTCGGCGCCGGCCATACCTCTCCGTTAGTGGGAGGGAGGGAGGGAGGGAGAGGGAGAGGAAGGGATGAGGGTGGGCTAAGGATGCAGGGAGGGAAAGAACATGAGGGAGAGAGGCGAGGAGAGAAGGAGGGAGGCAGGAAAGTAAAGAGAAAGGGAGGGATGAGAGTGGATGAGAGATGCAAGGAGGGAAAGAACCGTAGGAAATAATATGGGTAGGAACGCTGGCGGGGGAAGAAAAATGGGTAGAAGGGAGAAGAGAGAAGAGGCAGAGAGTAAAGGAGAAAGAAGAAAAACAGGATAGGGATGCAGGCAAGGGAAAGAACAGGAGAGGAGAGAAATATGGGTAGGAATGCAGGAGGAAGAAAAATAGGAGAAGGTAGAAAGGGAGACAAAAAGGAAGCAGGAAGGAAGCTGGTTGGAGGGAAGAAGAAGAGGGAGAAAATAATATTGGTGGAGATGACGGAAGAAATCTGAGAGGAGAGGAGGAAAGGAAGATACGAACAGGAGAAGAGAAGGGAGGAAAGGAGCGGGAAAAGATATACAAGAAAGAGAAAATAACAGGAATGAACGAAGAAACGAAAGAACGTGAGAACAAAATAGCAAGAGAAGAAGATAACAAGGATAAGAAAGAAGAGAACGAAGGAGAAAGGAAAGGAGGGAAAGGAAAGTGCGAGAGGAAAATACAGGGAGATTTTTCCTGTTAGAATTTATGTACTTCCCTTGATCATTCTCTCTCTCTCTCTCTCTCTCTCTCTCTCTCTCTCTCTCTCTCTCTCTCTCTCTCTCTCTCTCTCTCTCCAAACAAATTCGTTGGTAGCCGATAATGAACCAGAGAGAGAGAGAGAGAGAGAGAGAGAGAGAGAGAGAGAGAGAGAGAGAGAGATAATGAGGAAGGCAGCAGTTGCGTGCGTGCGTGCGTTTTCTTCAGGCTGTTCCCTCTTATTCACTGATTGGCTAATACACTACCTGCTTGGCTCGCCGTACCTGAAACCAAGGCCAAATTAACCAGCCCGATGCGCTTAATGAGTGGCGCGGCTAAGTGCAGGTCAGTCAGTCAGTCGGGCAGGTGGTCAGTCGAGTCAATCATGCAGTCAATCACTCGCGAGGTTAGTAATTGAAATTCAGTCGTTCAGTCAATCAGGTGGTTTGTCAATGAGCCGGTCGGTTTCGAGAGAAAATGGCCTTAATTTAAAATGGCCTCACTCAAATCAATTCGGCCCCATCCTACCATCAAAACAGCTCCATCCTACTACCTAATCGGCCCCACCCAACAACCCAAACAGCCCCACTCTATCACCCTATTAACTGAATAATTTTGTTTGAAATTCAGATTTAATCTATCACCCTATTAACTTCGTCATTTTGTTGGAAATTCAAATTTGATCTTATCAGTAAGAAAACATGAGTATAGTATTTATAAGATATCCTGTTTAACCAGTTATCATGTTATTGCCACCTCTACAGTAGTGGAGACAGTTACGACGACGACGGTGACGGCAACAACAAAATACAGATTGCAGCTCCACTTCCCTGGTTCCCTGATCAAACACGTAGAAACACAATAAGCAACACTCACCACTGGGGCGCTCTGAGGTGTCAAGGCGAGGGGCAAGGTGTTCACAGGTGTAACAGAGGCAAATGTGTGCTGTTCCTATATCCCGGACCAAGTGCCGGTTCCTCACTCCCGCCTGAGCTGTCTCTGCTGTTCGCCGCCAGAGTGCAGCACGTACGCGACGTATCTAAACAAGGTAGTTACAGTCCTTTTCACCTAACACATAGCTATATTAAACATATTTCAATACTAATAATCCAATAATGGAATAAATACAACA
Organism: Scylla paramamosain; assembly: GCF_035594125.1. Classification (NCBI taxonomy): domain Eukaryota; kingdom Metazoa; phylum Arthropoda; class Malacostraca; order Decapoda; family Portunidae; genus Scylla; species Scylla paramamosain. The sequence continues at coordinate 8,315,358 of NC_087174.1, forward strand.
CAATAAATACGTTAGTACAACCACAGACGATAGAGAACTTTAGATTCACTACACTCGCACATCAAAACGGACGAACAGAAACAACAACACAACACAAAGAGCGATTAACTTAAAAATATTCAACCAGATGTTACATATACCAAAACAGTTGCTATTATCCTCAAAGAAACAAAACATTCATCATATTTTTCATCCTTAGTAACGAAATGGACGTAGTAAGATTCAAGCTGTCAGACATCAGACATCTCAACACGGTGCTTGATCATCTACTCACTCAACTGACCAAACATTCTCATTGCCACCTTTGTCAAGTCAGTCAGCTGGTGGTGGCAGTTCCATCCTCACCTGTGCAGCACCTCACTAGGTCAGGGAGGCATGTGTTCGTGGGTTCATGTACAGTATACCATTAGGTCAACTTACATAAGGTTATTTAGTTCATGCACAATTTTCCATTAGGCTAGGTTATGTTAGGTCAGGTTATTTAGTTCAAGTACAGTCAGTCATTAAATTAGGTTAGGTTATATAGTTCACCTACAGTCTACCGTTAAGTTTAGGTCAGGTTATTTGGTTTCTTTACAATAAACAATTAGGTTAGTTTAGGTTAGGTAAGGTTATTTATTTGATGTACAGTCTGCCATTAGGTCACTCAACAAAGCATCAGGGGACGGGTGTGGCGGTCAATAAGTGAGTTGGGCTGTCAGTCATGCATTCCATCATTCACTCGCCTAATCGAATTCTCACTCACCCAGCCAGCCAGCCAATCAACCAGTCAGCCAGCCAGCCAGCCAGCCAGCCAACCAGCCAGCTAGTCAGTCAGTCAGCCAGCCAGCCAGCAAGCCAGTCAGTCAGTCAGTCAGCCAGCCAGCCAGCCAGCCAGCCAGCCAGCCAAATTTGCCAACTATTTAATCATCTAAATTAGCTACTAAAAGTCAGTCAAGCAGTCAGTCACATAACTGGTCAGTTACTCGGTTAGTCATTCAGTTAACCAGAGAATCAGCCAGCTATTTCTACCAACCATTCAGTCAGTCAGTCAACCAATATCCCACACTAAAATCAATCTAACCAATCAGTCAGTTACTCTACCACCGTTCAGTCAGTCATCAATATAAGCGTCGCGTCAGTTACTCAGTCAGTCAGTTAGTTAGTCAGCCATGGAGTGAGTGATAGAGTCATTTTGTGGGTCATTTAGTCACAGCTCCGTCAAATAGTAATTTTTTACTGTCCCCTCAGTATGGCCGGGAACATTTTTGTTTGTGACAGGGGTGAGGGTGAGGGGTGGCTTGGATAAGGGTGAGTAATGATGGGGAGAGAGAGAGAGAGAGAGAGAGAGAGAGAGAGAGAGAGAGAGAGAGAGAGAGAGAGAGAGAGAGAGAGAGAGAGAGAGAGAGAGAGAGAGAGAGAGAGAGAGAGAAACTATAAAGCGAGGATGAGGGCAGGAATCAGGAAAGAAAGAAAGGAGAATGTAGTGGTAATGGTGGTGGTGGTGGTAGTGGTAAGGGAGCAAATTGGGACAGCGGTGGGGAGGGGATCGTCGTGGCAGTGAGGGAGAAGGAAAGGTAGGGTAAGGGAAGGCAAGGGAGGGCTGCCGCTGTGGGAGACCTGAGCAGTATTGGACAAGAGGGTCGTGTTTCATTCTTGGATCTGTTGAGATGATGGCTGGTTAACACACACACACACACACACACACACACACACACACACACACACACACACACACACACAGTTCACAACAAGAGTAACTAGAGCAAGTTATCACGCGCCATAACACACAAGGAGACGCAACGCACCACACTCAACACAAACCACAACACGTTAAGACCAACATGACGAGGCCACACCTAAACAAACACACCAGCACACGCCAGCCAGCCAAACACCACCAACACTGAGAACAAAACTCCTTAAAACAACCTCCATCCTCAAGACGAAACTTTTCAAGGCCAGGACAATGTAAACGAGTCTTGGGACACTCGACACTACACTCCCCCATGAAAAGCCCTATCACCTGTAGCAGTAGTAGTAGTAGTAGTAGTAGTAGTAGTAATAGTAGTACTAGTAGTAGTAGTAGTAGCAGTAGTAGTATGGAATTCATCAAACTTTCAATCGCCTCTACGTCTCTTTCGTCTCAACCTTTCCCTCCCTCAGGACACTGCCGGAGACGGTGATACAGGGGACAGGGGACACAGGGGACGACGAAACGAACGGGGTACGACCTAACCGGGGACGTGGCGTACTGGAATGGAGGGATTGGGGTTAAAGGAGAAAAGTTACAGATCAGGCGCATAGCGAGCAAGCTGAGGGATGGAAGGAGTGTTAATAAAAGGGCCATGAGAGATACATGAATAGACGGGGAGAAAAAGAGCATGCAAATGGATCAAAGAGTGTTATTGGGGATGATGTGGTATATACAAGGTGGATAAAGGAAATATGTGATAGAAAAGTTATGAAGGACGTGGAAATAAAAATGTGTTTGGAGGGTGTACCAAAGGAAAAGACGAGGTTGTAATGCTGGCGAGGTGACCTGACGGGAAAATAAAGAAAAGGAAAAGGGAAAAATGAAGGAAATTTTCAGTGCAAAATGTGGGATCAAACTACAAAAGGGAGACAGAAAGAGAAGGCATGTGAAAAGTGAAAGAGGGACAGGTGACGTGACGGGAACACACGGTTAAAAACAAAAGAAAACTAGGAAAAAAATATAGGGAAGCTTTAATGCAAAATGTGTAAACAAAGTAGAAAAGGGAGATAGAATAAATGTGGACGTGAAAAGTGAAGGAAGTAACAGAGAGAGAGAGAGAGAGAGAGAGAGAGAGAGAGAGAGAGAGAGAGAGAGAGAGAGAGAGAGAGAGAGAGAGAGAGAGAGAGAGAGAGAAAGGGATAATGGAGTGATGAGAGGCGTGGCTATGAGATACTACAGAAAGGAAAAAATAAAACGTACTAGAAATGTTTGGATAGACGAGAGGTGGATGACAAGAGGTGACAGTAAAAAGTGGAGAGGATGGAAGGGAGGAAAAGTGGAGATCTGGGGTAACAAAAGGATCGCAGGGATGTGGAAGGGGTAAGTGGAGGATACCGGAGGGCTGAGAGAGAGAAAAGATAAGGGCAGGTAAGCTGTTGAGGGAATAGAGGGAGTCGGGATGTGTAGTGTAAGTCCGGATGTCAAAGTAGATCCGGGTACGTTTAGGGTGCCGAAATATCTTGAAGTCGGGATATCGGGGTGTGTAGGATACGTCAGTGTCGGGGTGTCGGAATGCTGTAAGTCACGTATTGATGTCCTGATCGGGTGTAACAGCTGGAGGATGTCGAGATGTCAGTGTCAAGATGGGGTTGGAGTGTCAGGGTCGGGTTGGTGTGTCAGGATAGGGTTGGGGTGTCAGGTGAGGGTCGGGTTGGGATGTCGGGGTGTCTCAGGAGATGTCGGGGTCGGCGGGGTGTCAGGGTGGGCTGGGGTCGGGAAGGGGTGTTTCTTGAGGCACCCAGCGGGACCACCTCGGCGCCTCTAATTAACTTAACTTAGCCACTGAATATTCATGACAACAGAGAGATGCTGGCAGACTCCCAATGTTAGCGGGGAGGTGGCTGACTGGCTCTCTCTCTCTCTCTCTCTCTCTCTCTCTCTCTCTCTCTCTCTCTCTCTCTCTCTCTCTCTCTCTGCAGCATCATTTCAGCCTTCCTTCTTTTCACACTTTCCTCACATTTTACACTTTTTTCTCCATTTTTTTTCTTTTTCTCAAGTGAAGCGAATCAGTTATTATTTCTTTATCACAATCTTTCACTTTCTGATCTTCCATATTTTTTCGCACTTTTATTACATTCTACACTTCTCCACACGCATTCCTCTTCTCTTTTTTTTTTATTTCCTTTGATAATCGATTACTTTCTATTTTTCATGCGATTTTAAGTATTATTTCGTCTCGTTTTCTTATCTATTCACATCTTTTAATTTTCTCACTTTCTTCTTTTATGGTCACTGGTTTTCATAAACGGCGATAATCAATTACTTTATTTTTTCTTCTAATTACCAACTTTGATTTTATTTTTCGTCCCTTCTTTTTTCTTTCTTTTTTTCCTTTTTCCCTTCCCGTCTCATTCTACTACAGGCCTTCATCGAAAATATTCCCATCAGAGCTTTGTCGAATATTCTCTCTCTCTCTCTCTCTCTCTCTCTCTCTCTCTCTCTCTCTCTCTCTCTCTCTCTCTCTCTCTCTCTAGTTCACCATATTTCTTCACGGTTCATCGTTATTTTTCAGTTTTATTTTTTTTCTCTCTCTCCCTTCTTCATGTTTTCTTCCTTTCAGGTTAATATTTTTCCTCTCCTGTGTTCTGGTAATTACATTTTCCCTTAGTTGAAATATTTTTTATTCCCGTGTCCTCCAATTATTATTATTTTTTTCGGACACTTAATTTTTTGCCATTTTTTTTAGGTTATATACATTCTTTCAATGCTTCATTTCTAATTATTTTTTTTCTTTCTATTAAATTTCACATGCCGTCTAGTGTATGTATCACTTTACTGACATTTTTTTTTTCACTTTTATGTTATATTTTTACCATGGTTATTTTTATTATTTTTACTCTCTCTCTCTCTCTCTCTCTCTCTCTCTCTCTCTCTCTCTCTCTCTCTCTCTCTCTCTCTCTCTCTCTCTCTTAGTTCACTTCGTATTTTTCCTTCGTTCAGTTCACGTATTCCATACCGTGTTCATCATTTCTTTAAATAAATTTCTTAATTGTTTTCCTCTCTGTCAAATTCATGTACTATGTAACTTTCTTTAATCTTACGCTTAGTTCATATATACGAGTGTTTTCCTTTAAAAAGACTTCAACGTAAATTTCTTTCCTTTCAGAATTTCCCATCCTCAAGGGCATTATTCTTTTCCTGTCACATTTTTCTTTACATATTATTTTCTTTTCTATCATCCTGTACTCTAAATTTTAACTTTTCTTCGCTTTTATCGTTTCTCTTATTCTGTTATTCTCTTCTCTCACATTTTGTTTGCGATTTAACAGAGGACTTTACCTTTTTTCATAGTATTTCTTTTCCACGTCATTTTTTTTTTATCTAGATATATTCTTTTTTTTCTATAGTTAATTTTCTCTTCATTTTTCAAAGTATATCTATTTTTCTTTTTTTTTTTTTTAGAACGGCACAAATTTTTTTTTAGAACGGCACAAATATTTTTTTTTCATTTTTGTAACGATGAATTCAACAACTTTCTTTTTAGCTTCTTTCACTTGCAGTTTTCCATTTTTTTCATGAACTTGTTTTCTAAGTCTTTTTATCTCTTCGGTATATTTTTATTCTAGTGATTTTCTTTTGTACTTTCAAAATAATTTTTTTAGAGCAAGGAATTTTTATTTATTTATTTATTTTTGTATTTTATTTTTTTTTGTGTGTGATGATTGACTTTTTTTCTTTTTCTGGTGGTGTAGTTTCCTCAGGAGTGTTATTGTTTCCCTCAGTGATTCAACTCTTTTTCGTTCACAAAGAGCATGTTTTTCCTATTTTTCTGTTAGTTTTTATTTATTTTTTGGTAAGGAACAAGTTTTCCCTAAGGATTTTTAATTTGTTTTCTTCGCTGTTTCACAAACTTTTCAGGGACACCAAATGTTCTGCACCTCATATTTTCCAGGTAAAGGTTATTTTATTTTTTTCCAAAGGTTCTTCCTTGTTTCCGTGAATAATTCAAGATTTTTTTTTTTCACAGATACACTTGTGAACATGTAGGGCAGTTTTATTATCAACAGCAATATTTTTTCCTTGTGTTTCATTAATCATTCTTCTGAACAGGCATCAATACCTGCGTACCTCACCCTTCCCGCGTCCTCGTTTCACTACACTTTTTACTCATTCTTATTCCAATTCTACCCACCTTACTAATGCAAGAGTTAACCAGGAACCAACAATCTTTTATTTTTTTTAATGACAAACTCTTGACCTCTCTACCTGTTTCTGCTCTCCCTTCTTCGTACAATATGAACTGTTTCAAAAGATGAGAATCAGCTCTTACCACGAACAAAACTGATGAACTTTTTTAGTCTTCTCTGTAATTATATTTTTTAGAGAAGCATTCATGAGAACATAAGAGAAGCTGCAAGAAGCCGTCAGACCTACACTTAACAATCCTTACACCAAACATACCTATCTACTTCCACCTGGACAAAACCCGTGGAAACCTGAATGGCGCGGTGGAAGATGAACACTGAGGACACGTGCAATTATACTGTTCGTCCCTACTTTTACCTTTCCCATACTGAGAGGGTTTTATTTTTTTCCCATTTTTGTATCCTTGGCCAGACTCCATAACATATAAAAAGAACATACACTACTTTCCCAATAAAAATAGGCAGAATTCTATAGAGTAAATATTTTCCCCACGATAGTAAGCCGGGTTTTTTTTCCTCCACCAATACGTTAATTGACAATATTTTTACCTCAAGGTTTTAATTTTTCCCTCTTGCATTTCAGATACCACTCTACACACACATATTTCCCAGTAAAGCCTTATATTCTTCTGTACAGAGGATGTTTTCCTGTAAGAGTGAACACTTTTCCCTTCGTCAATATATCACTTCAACTAATTGAGAACACTTCTTTTCCTCTGAAATCCTTACTTTTCCCTAGTTACTCATACACTTTTCACCATATTTACAATCCTTTAATATTTTTTTCTTTTTTTTTTTTTTTTTTTTGTCCACTGGTCCATATTTCCATCCAGGGTCACCTATATTTCCCCTTCTATCTATGGAGTATCATTTTCCACGTTGATTCGAACAAACCATATTTTTCGCCCACGTTGGTATTTTATTTTCCTCTACAATAGTAATTCAATATCTTCCAAATGATACCCGGTAGCATATTTATGGCTAATATTAATTGCATTTCACTTGCAAATGTTACTTTTTTTTGCACTATTTTCAACACCGCGAGTTTCAAATTCCAGCGCCTTTTTGTTGTGGTCGTGAGTGTTTTCTCTCTCTCTCTCTCTCTCTCTCTCTCTCTCTCTCTCTCTCTCTCTCTCTCTCTCTCTCTCTCTCTCTCTCTCAATGAGCTTCAGTTTTTTTTCCTGTCGTTTCTAGACTTTTCAGCAATCAGATTCTAGTTTTTTTTTTTTATGTTCTTTATTATTTTTTTGTTTTGTTACCTGACTTTTGCTGTTGTGATAAAGTACGTCTCTCTCTCTCTCTCTCTCTCTCTCTCTCTCTCTCTCTCTCTCTCTCTCTCTCTCTCTCTCTCTCTCTCTCTCTACAGACCAATTACTTTCCATCCACTAGAGTGCACAAACTTTTTCCTCCCTTCTTTCAGGAAAATTCGTTCCCTTAGTAGTAGTCACAAACTTTTCTCACTTCTTATCCTCCTACTTTTACGACAATTATTCCCTCCAGAAGTGGCTGTTTTTTTCCCTCTACTTTTTCTCCCTTACTTCTTTTCAAATTCTTTTTCTAGTCAGACAGTGAAAAAAATATATTACTTTTTTTATTCTTTTACAAGTTAACAAGCTTTTTATTTCTTTACCTTTTATTACTTCTGAGTTGGTTTTGTCTGTCTGCCTGTCTATCTATCAGTTCGTGTCTCTCTCTCTCTCTCTCTCTCTCTCTCTCTCTCTCTCTCTCTCTCTCTCTCTCTCTCTCTCTCTCTCTCTCTTCCCGACAATTACTTCTATTAACAACATTATTCTCGACAAAAATCACAGTCTCCGCATTAGACTTGCAAATTAGCTCTGTTTGGCAACCGTGAACCCCCAAAACCTCTCTCTCTCTCTCTCTCTCTCTCTCTCTCTCTCTCTCTCTCTCTCTCTCTCTCTCTCTCTCTCGTGAACAAAGGTCTTCTGTATTCGATTATCCTTGCGTGCCACTTCCTCCTCTCCCTCTCTTCCTCCCCTTTCCTTCCCTCACTCCCTCCCTCCCTTCTCTCCCTCCTCTTCTTCTACAGGCAGGTGTTTTCAGTTTCATCTCCCTCGCCTTTCCTTCCTTAACCTTTCTTTCCTTTATCCTTTTCCACCTTAATTTCGTTTTTATAATCCTTGTCTCTCCCTCCCTCTCTTTACGTTCCCTCTTTTCCTCCCCTTTCTCTAATCCCCGTCCCTCTTCTTCTCTTCCTCCTCTCCCTTCCTATGCATCCCACCTCTCATTGTGACTTTCATTGTTAATCTTGTGAAATAATCCGGTGTTTTTTTTATGTTATGAAGGGAGAGTTAGCTTTAATATTGTTGTTGTTGTTGTTGTTGATTTTATTCTCCTGTTTTTTTTTTTGTCATCATCATTATTATCATTATCATCATCATCATTACCGTTTTCTTTATTCTCTATTTCTTCAGTCTCATATTTCTTACCTTTCTTCGTCCCTACACGTTCACTTCCTTCTATTCTTCCTTCACTTTCTTTCACTTCTCAACATTTACTTCCTCCTCCTTCAAGTTTCCTTACTCTTTTTTCGTTCTATTCCTCCACCACCTCCTCCACCTCTTTATCTTTTCTCTATCTTCATCTTTTCCTTCTCCTCTTCCACATATTTCAAAGCTCTTCTTCTATTCAATTCACCAATCTTCTCTTCCACATCAATTCATTTTTTTTCATTTTATTCCTCTATTTCTTATACCTCTTCCATCTCCTCTTCCACTTATTCCCAAGCCCTTTCCTCCTGTTTTCTCCATCTCCTCTTCACTTCCTGCAGGACTCTTTTCTTTCTATTTCTTCCAATTCATCCATCTCTTCTTTCATCTCACGTACATTTCTTTTAATCCTCCACCAATCCTCTTCTATCCATCCCTCAGTCTCCTCTTCCACCTCCTCCAAAGTCCCTTCCTTGCTTCCCTTCCTTTCCTCCTCCTCCTCCTCCTCCTCCTCCTCCTCCTCCTGCTTCTCCTCCTCCTCCATTCAGAGTCAGCATTTCATGGATGCCCATCAAATGAACTCATTCCCTTCCACCTCATTAACATTCCTCTTTATCACGTATCCTCTCCTCTCCTTCCCCCACATTCCTCCCCTTCTCCCTTATCTCCCTCCCCCGTGCTTCACCATGCAACGTACACTACTGAGCGAAAATAACTATGAATGCACTCTGGGTATGCAATTTACTCAGCGTGTACCTGATGCATATATAAACATAACTATCTGTGTTGTGTGTGTGTGTGTGTGTGTGTGTGTGTGTGTGTGTGTGTGTGTGTAGGCAGGCAGGTTTATCAATCACAGTCTGTACCGTCCCCTCCTTTTTCTTTCTCTCCCCTCCTTCACCCTCCCATGTTGTCCTGTTCCTCCTTCCCTTCCTTCCTTCCTTCCCCCTCTTTCCCTATAGTACCTTTCCCACATCCTCCTCATCTTTCCTTCCCTCCTCTACCTTTCCGTGTCCTCTCCCTTTTCTTCTCCTCTCCTTCACCCTCCAGTTCTATTTTTACATGTTATTATCTCCCTTGCTTGTCTTCCATTCCTTCCTTCCCTTCTCTTCTCCTATCTTTTCATTCCTCTTTACTTCCAACCTTTTGTTTACCCTCTCCTTTCCTTCTGTTTCTCCTCTTATCCTCTTTTTTCACTTTACCTTTCCTTTTCCTTACATGTTCTTTCTCTTCTCTTCTGCCTTCCTTTCCTTCTCTCGCATCTCTCATCCTTCCTTTCTCCTTCATTGCATTTCCTCCTTTCCATGTTCTCTCTA
>NC_087174.1:8332500-8350000 GCF_035594125.1 Scylla paramamosain
CATGCTATTTTGTTTCATGATTTTTACAAATATTCTAATGGATTATGGTTTTTAACCCGTGCTAGTTTTTATTCCTAAACTACTATCAATCTCTATGTACACATTTTTTTTTCTGCAGCATAAAACAATTTGTACAGGTAAAATTACCATTAAGGTTTTTTTTATATATATATATATATATATATATATATATATATATATATATATATATATATATATATATATATATATATATATATATATATATATATATATATATATAAATATGAAAATTGTTCTTGTACTACGAAAAAAATATTCTATACGGGCCAAAGGGCAGAGGTAGTGTTGGCTAACGGAACTCTTTCGCAACATGACAACGATAACAAATGAACATCAAGCAAGACAATTTCACAGGACATAAGATGAAAACGAAGGTGAAGAATCAGCGTATGTGCTGGGCAAGGTACCGATCATTCCCGCGGCTCTCTTACCACTTTCACAACAACACATTCAACCAACAGAGCGCCGCATTCAAGTAATTTCATAGCGAGTTAAATACAATCAGGCTTTTATTTCATTTCCTGGGCAGCTTATGAAATAGGAGATTCCACTGAGTTACGGTGGAAAATATATAGTTTCATGACAGAAAGCCATGGCGGGAGTTTTATACATTTTATACTTCACTCCTTCCATTGCTCCATGTAGTTGTTTTCATTAATATATATCTCCGAAGCAATGTTTTGAGGTGAATAGCAGGGTCATGGGAGAAAGTTGCCTCTCCAGCCGAAGAATTACCCTCAGCCAGGACTCGCGACACTCCCGCCCCGAGCAGCGTGATGCTGCACTGCTATCTTTGCCTCATTCATGTTCAGGTTATTACTCGCCAAAAAAAGAAAAAAAAAGTTTTATGTTGCTACAATACTATCTTTGCAACAACAGAATATTTTGTAAAGAAACTAAACCGTAAAAAGGAAAGAAAATGTGTCATTCACTATCAAGTTTAACAATTTACTTTCGATCATTACGTCCCACAATGATGCACCAACGTGAACATTTACCCACTCTCACTGGGTGAACCTTTACAACACTGTTGATGACAGTAATGACGTTCACCTAAAGCGTTGTTTTCTCTTTACAATTTTTACTCTTAAAAAGAGAATATACATATAATATATGATCACTGCGTAACTCAACGAAACAAAATCATGGGTTTCACAAGTTATTGCAAAAACATGGCGGTCCTAAGCGTTTTGCAAGATTGAGTGGAAGAGAGTTGCCTCACCTCACAAAGCATGGATGCCTTGTGATGACATTTAATTTCGTAATGTTTCCAGCAACGACAGATCGCCACAATGACCTCGGCAATAATGTGCAATCTGCTTTACGAGTATTGATGCAAGTATCACTACGGTCAAAAAATTATACGTAAAATACCGGTTCACTTGCATCTTGAAAGTGTTATTTCGTTTATCACATTCATCTTTTTTCCTTCTATCTCTGAGTGTGCAACAAAGGAAAGGTAGAAAGCTGGCTGTTACAACAGTCTTGCTGACGAAACGCCTCGCTGTGTGTATTCTACATTTTGTCTAGCGTGGCTCCTCAATGGTCGAGTGTTCCTCTCAAAATGCCTCATGTAAACAAACCGTCATGTGGTCAGGAGATAGATCACTTCCTGAATAAAATTTTAATAATACAGTCTGCGGGGCAATAACGTCACGTTTAACTTACAATAGAAAAAACTGATAGTTTTTTTCTTTTTTTTTTATTATGTAGTAGGGGCACCAGCAAAGGGCAATGAAATTGCTTGAGATCTCCCTCTTGAAAGAGTTCAAGTCATAGGAAAGTGGAAATACAGAAGCAGGCAGGGAATTCCAGAGTTTAACAGAGAAAGGAATGAATGAATACTGGTTAACTCTTATATTAGAGAGGTGGACAGAACAGGGGTGAAAGAAAGAAGATATTCTTGTGCAGCAAGGCCGCAGGAGGAGAGGAGGCATGCAGTCAGCAAGATCGAAAGAGCAATTGGCATGAAAATAGCGGTAGAAGATAGCAAGAGATGCAACACTGCAACGAAGAGAAAGGGTTAAAGGAGAGGAGTTGATAAGAAGAAAAGCTTTTGATTCCACCCTGTCTAAAAGAGCGGTATAATTGAAATCGCGTCCCCCCCCCCTACACATGTGAAACATACTCCATATATGGACGGATAAGGCCCCTGTACAGAGTTAGTAGCTGGAAGGGTAAGAAAAACTGGCGGAGACGTCTCAACACCTAACCTCATAGAAGCTGCTTTAGCTAGTGATGAGATGTCAAGTTTCCAGCTTAGATTATAAGTAAAGGACCGACCGAGGATGTTCATTGTAGAAAAGGGGGACAGTCGAGTGTCACTGAAGAGGAGATAGTTGTTTGGAAGATTGTGTCGAGTTGAAATGACTTTTTGAGGCATTGAACATTACTGAGTTTGCTCTGCCCCAATCAGAAATTTTAGAGAGATAAGAAGTCAGGCGTTCTGCTGTTTCCCTGCGTGAACTGTTTACTTTCTGAAGAGTTAAACGTCTATGAAAAGACGTGGAAAAGTGCAAGGTGGTGTCATCAGCGTAAGAGTGGATAGGACAAGAGATATGGTTTAGATCATTGATGAATAACAGGAAGATAGTGGGTGACAGGACAGAACCCTGAGAAAAAACACTATTAATAGATTAAGAACAGTGACCGTCTACCACAGCAACAATAGAACGGTCTGAAAGGAAACTTGGGATGAAGTTACAGAGAAGGATAGAATCCTTAGGAGGGTAGTTTGGAAATAAAAAAAAAAGACTATCAAAAGCTTTTGATATGTCTAAGGCAACAGCAAAACTTCCACCAAAATCTCTAAAAATGACTCAGTAATGAAAGCCAGAAGATCACCAGTACAGCGATCTTAACGGAACCCATACTGGCGATCAGATAGAAGTCTGTGATGTGATAGATGTTTAAGAATCTTCCTGCTGAGGACAGATTGAAAAACTTTAGATAGCACGATAGTCTGAGGGATTAGAATGCTCATCCTTTTAGAAACAGGCTGAATGTAGGCAAACTTCCAGCAAGAAGGAAAGGTAGATGTTGACAGACAAAGTTGAAAGAGTCTGACTCGTCAAGGTGCAAGCACGGGGGAATAGTTTCGGTGAACAATAGGAAGGACCCCGTCAGGTCCTTAATCCTTCCGAGGGTTTAGGCCAGTAAGGGTAACATCACTGCGAAGGATCTTCACGGGTAACATGAAGTAGACAGAGGATGGAGGAGAGGGAGGAACAAGCCCTGAACTATCCAAGGTAGAGTTTTTAGGAAAGGTTTGGGCGAAGAGTTCAGCTTTAGGAATATATGAAATGGCAGTGGTGCCATCAGGTTGAAATAAAGGAGGGAAAGATGAAGAAACAAAGTTATCGGAGATGTTTCTGGCTAGGGGCCAGAAGTCACGAAAGGAGTTATATTTTGAAAGATTTTGACATTTCCTATTAATGAATAAGTTTTTGGCGAGTTGAACAGACTTGGCATGCTTCCGGGCAGAAACATAGAATGCACGGGATTCTGGTAATGGAAGGCTTAAGTACCTTTTGTGGGTCACCTCTCTATCATGTATAGCACGAGAACAGGCTGTGTTAAACAAGGTTTGGAAGGCTTAGGTCGAGGGAAAGAGTAAGGAATATACGCCTCCATGCCAGACACTGTCACCTCTGTTATGCGTTCACCACACAGAGACGGGTCTCTGACAAGGAAACAGTAGTCATTCAAGGGAAAATCAGCATAATACCTCCTCATAATACCTCCCCAATCAGCAGAAGCAAAACGCCAGAGACACCTCCGCTTTGGGGGCATCTTGATGTGGGATTGGAGCGATGGGACAAGATACAAGTATGAGATTGTGATCGGAGGAGCCCTAAGGTTAGGAAAGGTCAATAATAATGACAATAATAATAATAATAATAATAATAATAATAATAATAATAATTATTATTATTATTATTATTATTATTATTATTATTATTATTATTATTATTATTATTATTATTATTTATTCCACAAGCAGTGGTTATTCTTATGCATGTCGTTAATGTTACAAATACTGGGCATATCTCCAAGACGGTCAGGAATACGAGTAGGGTGTTGCACCAGATGCTCTAAGTCGTGGAGGGTTGAAAAGTTGAAGGCTAGTTCACCAGACTGGTCAGTGAAGGGAGAGGAAACCCAAAGCTGGTGGTGAACGTTGAAGTCTCCAAGAATGGAGATCTCCGCAATAGGGAAGAGAGTCAAAGAATTTCTTAGAGACAGAGTAGTTAGATGAGAGGTATACAACAGATAAATTCAGTCTGAGAGTGACTCTGCAGTCGTTGCCAAATAGTGGAAAACTCAAGAGCATGGGCACGAGAGCAGGTTAACTCCTTGCACACAGACACGCAACATCCGGCTTTGGATTGAAAATGAAGACAGAGAAAACAGAACGGAACAGAAAAGGGGCTACTGTCAGTTGCCTCAGACAACTGTTTCAGTGAGGAAAAGATGACATAGATGTAGTCATAGTTAGAACTACAGAAGTGTGTAGTGCTATTGAAAAAATAAAAATGCACTTTACTTATACGATGAAATTTTCTTAATTCAACGTGCAAAGGTCATACATCAGCGTTATCTTTTTTTTTTTTTTCTGATGCTGCAGAGAATACACGAATTTTTTTTATACTAAACTCTTCGCTGAAACTGTGTAACACGTCCTATGCAAATGTGAAATTCCTTTAGTGTTACAGAGAAGAGGTCAGAATAAATAATCATCGTCATACATCTTTTAATCGTCTGTAGCTCTGGATGTACATTTTTTTGCATTTCAACTCTTTGGCATTTTGTCATATATTACAAAGTGAAATTTTACGTGTTTTTTAACACTGATGTTCAGAAATGATGGAATAACGCAACATTTGAATAACAATACTAAAATTCTACTGATAGCCCATTCCTACATTCCTGGCCAGTTATCGCTTTTTTTTTGTTTTTTAACCATTTAAAGAATTAGCTCTTAAAACAAAAACTAGAATACTGTAACACTGCCTAATAAAGACGAACTTCTATCACTGTTGCCAATGTCAGAAATGGTCTTTGTTAATTATTTACTTGTAGATTATTATTTCCATCAAACTCCACGGTGCGATGGTGAAAGATTTAACTTACAAAGGTTAAATTTTTATCAGAGTTCCTTATAAACTACTGTCATTTCCCTAATCAACAAGCGTTGCAGAAAAGCTCTATATCTATCGTGAAATAGTGTAACATCTCACTTATAAATGTTAAATTCTGACAATGTTCCACAGGTAAAGCCAGAAGCCAATTTCCGTATCTATATCATACATTTTTTTTTTTTTTTATGTGTGTGTTTGTGTGTTTCTTCCTTCTCCATGTTTAGTTCTTTAATTTCCTGACAATATTATGACAAAACCAGATGACTGACGGAAAACACAATCACAATGAGTGATGAAGACTTATTAAATAGTAATCATAAGAGCACCGTAACAGCGGACGACAGAACATACGAGGATGAAAATTTTACTCACCAGGACACCACAATCACCTTAACTTACACCTGTACGACGTGAGAAACTTACCTGTGCCGGGAGAGGAGACGCCGCCACCTGGAAATATAGATAGAGGTGAGAGGCCAGCCAGGTAACTCAGGTGAGGTGAAGGGAAATAATATTAAGGGAAGAGGAAGACGGGAAAGATACGAGCCAGGAAAGGAAAGACTAAGAAAAATGAGGTATTGGAAAAAGATGTATGAACGAAAAAAGGAGAAAAAAAAAGAATGTAACAAATAATAATACTTGCGAAGAGGATTAAAAGAAGAAAAGCATGTAGAGGAAAGATAGAAACGAAAATAACGAGTGAAAGAAAAATGAACGTCAAAATATAACAGGCGCAAAGCAAAATTAGAAACATGAGGATAATAAGAGGAAAGAAATACAGGAGAGAAAACAGAGAAGACAAGAATAAGCATTAGAAAAGAACACACAAAAAAAAAATAACTGAGAAGACGAGAAAGGGAAAAATGTGAAGGCAAGACGAAGGACAGAAAACCTAAACAGATAAAGAAGAGAGAACGAGAGAGAGAGAGAGAGAGAGAGAGAGAGAGAGAGAGAGAGAGAGAGAGAGAGAGAGAGAGAGAGAGAGAGAGAGAGAGAGAGAGAGAGAGAGAGCACTAACGAAAAAAAAACGAGGAAAAAGACACAAGAAGATTAAATAAATACATGAACTGCATTATTTCCTCCTCCTCCTCCTCCTCCTCCTCTTTCTCCTGCTCCTCCTTCTCCTTCTGCTGCTGCTCCTCCTAATCCTCCTCCTCCTCTTCCAGCACGTCTATAATTACGTTTCCCCGCCAGAGGACACGACGAGGGCGCGGCGGTAACACCCTCCAGGTGGGCCGCCCCTCATCAGGGTTTCATTAGCAGCGCGCAGGTGTCAGAGAGAGAGAGAGAGAGAGAGAGAGAGAGAGAGAGAGAGAGAGAGAGAGAGAGAGAGAGAGAGAGAGAGAGAGAGAGAGAGAGAGAGAGAGAGAGAGAGAGAATTTTCTAGGAAGACAGAGAGAAAAAGGATTTAAATACAAGATGATATACGGTGGAAAAAGTACGTTAGCAAAAAAAACGAAATTGAAAAAAAGCAAAACAATGAGAGAGAGAGAGAGAGAGAGAGAGAGAGAGAGAGAGAGAGAGAGAGAGAGAGAGAGAGAGAGAGAGAGAGAGAGAGAGAGAGAGAGAGAGAGAAAATCTTTTTTACTGTGTCTAGGGATTTTTTTGTCTTTCAGAACATGACCTAATACAGCCAGATGACGCGGCGCAAGGTGCCCGCAGAGAGTGGCAGGGGCGGGGGAGGTGTCGAGGTGACGCCCCCGCTGACAAGATAGACGGCAATGCATAAATTATTGGCGTGGCAGGTTTCAGTACGTATTACCATTATCAGTGATCGCTACATGAAGAGAGAGAGAGAGAGAGAGAGAGAGAGAGAGAGAGAGAGAGAGAGAGAGAGAGAGAGAGAGAGAGAGAGAGAGAGAGAGAGAGAGAGAGAGAGAGAGAGAGAGAGAGAGAGAGAGAGAGAGAGAGAGAGATAAAGTGACAATGGCAATCTGAATCGGTGAAATGAAACTGGATCCGTAAGCTTTTAATTCCCAAAGTGGAGATGAGTGTTCCTTTTCCTCCTTGTGACCAGCCTCGTTTTCCCTCCGCCGTCCTTTCCACCCTATGCAGCGAGGCGGAAAGAGGCACGGAGTCGCAAAGGAGGAGAGGAGACTTGGCGAAACGTGTGATGAGGAGAGGAGAGACGAAGGAAGACACAAGTAACACAAGTATTCTCAATGGGCGGTGCGCACGGAGGAGCAGGAGGCGGGGAGCGTGATGTTGATGCCACGCCCTAGGGGATCTCTTTGCTGGAGCCTCCTTGCAGCATCCTTCCTATTCTCAAGTTGTGGCGGGACTTGTCAACTCGCAATAAGCACGAGTATTGCAGGCACACTCCTTGGTCTCGAGTGCTGGGTCTTCTCCCAATTCCCGAGACTTCAATTCAGTTTGTTTATTCAGGCGTGTTGAAGGATGCCAATAAATTAGTACAATAGGGCGTTGCCTGATGAATACGCACGCGACGCAATAAGGCGAATCAATCTCTGGCGATAACATTACTCGTGTCCATGCACTTGTAGCTCACGTGGTGCTAATACATATAGACCATACATAGGCGGACTGTAGAAGTGGTTTCTCAGCATAAATAGATGAACGTTTCCTTATATCGCAACCCAACGTTTATTGGTAAGTAGTATTAACGTTTTCAAAAATTTTATTACACGTTGTCAATGCAGTTTTTATCGTATTAACCAGGTTATATAGTTTTGCTGCTTTCATATTTCATCCAAATTAAAACACAATAAGGCGCGTATTCCTAAACATTTTATTCCATCGTCACGACTGTTTTCTAAAGCCACAGAGATGAGTAGTCAAGTTTTCATATTGTCTTCCCCATTAATGGTAGAGAATCCTTGCTGGAATATCACTATAATCATGGAAAAACTCTAGAAAATCCCAACACGTCCACTGGAGCCTGGCCAAGGTATTCAAGGCACCGAAATACTTGGGGACGCGGTGCTAAGACTTGGGTGTTTAGGAGATATGTTACCATCCCTTAATCGAGCAGTCAATCACCATGAGACACATTGCCTTTGTAACTTTCATGACCAAGGTTTGCAGAGCCCTCGCGAGTCTCAGTGTCTTCGCCGCGGCAATCCTTCACCCTGAAAGCCTCGAGACACCTGGACTTATGGGCTTGCCACGACACCAAGACTCCCGCCAAACTTCACCTCCTCGTTAAGCTCCTCAACAAAAGGATTCCTGGAAACCTTGCTTCTGTGAGGACTTATAGCGCTGACACTGCCAATAATGGGCGGACATCAGCCTGACAGACGCACGGATACACTGACACAGGCAGAAACAGACAGGTACAGATAGACAGACAGACACAGGGATAGAAATACAAACAGACAAATAGACAGACAAACAGACAGGCAGAAAGAGATAGATAGATAGATATACAGAGAGATAAATAGAAAGACAGACAGACAGACAGACAGAAACAGACACACTCACTACTAATGAACGACACTAACAGAGACACACAGACACAGACAGACGTAGAGGCAGAAAAAGACATACAGAAACAAACAAAAAAAAAATCACAAAGACACAGGCGTACAGACAGAAGGAAAGTCAGAATGACACATATAGACAAAGAAAGATGAACAGATAAACAAAAAAACATAGACAAACAGACGGCAACGACAAGTACCCAGGCACAGAAAGCCAAAGACAGACAAACAAGCAAGGCAAGCATGGAGGCAACTTTGCAAATACGAGAAAACCAGAAGACAGTAAAAGAAAAAAACGACGACGACAAAGAGCAACGAATGGCAAATAAACACACAAAAGTACTGAGTAATGAACAGAGAAAACAGACTGGAACAAACTACACACACACACACGCACACCACGAAAGGAAAAAATAAAACAGGTCTCCTAAAGTACAGACAAGGAACCTCCTTCTCTTTCATCTCTGACACACTGCAGGAGGTTAGGAAGGAAAAGAGGAGAGGAAGGAGAGGAAGGAAGGAGAGGGGAAAAGTAAAGCATGAGAGGAACGGAGTCGTACAAAAAAAGAGGAAGGACGAGGAAGAAGATATGTACAAATTATGTAAACGAAAGAGAGAGAGAGAGAGAGAGAGAGAGAGAGAGAGAGAGAGAGAGAGAGAGAGAGAGAGAGAGAGAGAGAGAGAGAGAGAGAGAGAGAGAGAAATTTAAGACCATTTCAAAGGATAAGAGAGAGGAAAAGAGAGGAATGGAGAGAGGAAGAAAGGAATAGAGGAATAATAGGAAGAAGGTAAGAGAAAATGGACAAAGAGGAGAAATATTCGATAAAATACGAAAAGAGATCAGTATTGAATGAAGGAAACTTGCATCAAAATATGAGAGTGAATGGAGAGGAAGGAGAAGAAAGGAAGAAAGATGTTGGGTAGCAATGGAAGGAGGGAATAGGGAACGGTGCTGAAAGATGGAGAATAAAGATAGAGGAAGAGAGAAAGGGCGGTGGAGCGATAGGAATAAAGTAAGGAAAGGGAAAAAAGAGAAGACACTTCAAAGTTCACAGTTTATTGTCATTTCCTGTTATTGACAAGTGCCCTAATTGTATTAAAACTATCAAAATTTAAAATCTTAAGTGAAATTTAGATAAGGTGATATTACAATGACATTAACAAAAAAAATAAAAACATTAGTAAAATCATATTCAAACTTAAGTAAAACTAAAACCCTGAACGACTGAAAAGACTGTAAAATTATTTCATAAAATTTAAGAATACTGAAATCAGAGAGGAAGGTTATGATGCAGCAGGAAACCTTTAAGACTTCTCTTCTGGACACATTCCCTACAATTCGTAACACACAGAGGCAAGGCGCCCCTTACTCGCGGCCTTGTGATGAGCGACGACCTCAGGCCAAAGTCAGTATTGGGTCTGGCAGTGAACAAAAGATCTCGTTGCCTGGCGCTGGTCTGGCGTGCGTGGCGTGCGGGTGGAAGGTGCAGCGCCAACCAGGATATTTGTTAGTGGTGGTGTTGAACATGAATACGCGATGCTCGTAATCACAATTTTACTAATGTCCCACCACCTCACCTTAATAAGAGTTTATTAACCTAAGGATAAGTGCTTCCATGGCTGCTGTTCTACCGCTGTTACTCAAGAGGTCATTAACTTGATCTATAAACACGATTGTCCTGAAGGCTTTCCTGCTCATCTCAGTAATGTGTGTTTCAAACAAAAGCTGCTCGTCAAAGTGCAGGAATAAATTTTTAACAGAGTCGCTTGGATAAATGTTTGTATAGACGATGTATATTACAGTATTTGTAAGCATTCCAAAAAAATTGTACTGCCAACTAACTTTGCTTTATTGCGCCTTCTTCATCTGAAGCAAGAAAACGTTTTATTTAAAATACATTTCAAGTTTCTGCATTTCTACGTACTAGGTTCAGTAAACTATCAGTGTTGTTGGTCAACCGAGCGTCATCAGTAGGCAATCATTTACGTTGCGCTGAAAAATAATTTTATCGAAGAAATACTAATTATGTGATAATTATTTTCTCAACTAAGCCTGACAGAATTGCCAATAAAGAACCCCGCCA
This sequence comes from Scylla paramamosain, assembly GCF_035594125.1. NCBI lineage: Eukaryota > Metazoa > Arthropoda > Malacostraca > Decapoda > Portunidae > Scylla > Scylla paramamosain. The sequence goes on from NC_087174.1 coordinate 8,343,208, forward strand.
ATAGTTAACAGGATCCTCAGGTGCCTCACTTGTGTACAAAGCAGTTATGAGGGCGTGATCCTTATTGTAGAAAAGACTGTCGGCAATGACAGTGTTTGTGATCGGTGTATGGCGTGGTGTCATCACAAGATCATCACTTACAGACCCAAGAGTGATTGCATTTGACCCACATGATTCAGTGTCTTTTAGCAGTTTTACAGCAAAGATCACTGTGTTGATGAGAGAGGCTGAAGTCTGAAGAGCTCCGAGCTGTTGGTGGCAGAGCTTGTCTGGGAAATTCCGACGTTTTCTATCATACTTTGTGACGTAACAAAAGTCTTTTCCCTATATTAACAAAATCAGAGATAACCACGTCTGTATTCCTCCCCCTGAAGAAAGAAAGAAAACAAAGTGAAGAGAATTAAGTCGAAAGTAAAAGCGGGAAAGGAAACTGAAGAGAATTCAAAGCATACAAATGAAAGAGGGATGGATGAAGAAAAGATGTTGATGAAAAGGGAGGAACACGAAAGAGATAAGAAGTAGGACAGGATAGATTCAAGAGGAAAAGCGAGGGGAAGAAGGAAGGGATGGAGAGGATAAAGAAGGAAAGAAGAAGAAGAAGAAAGGGAACAAAAGATGACAAATGAGACACACTGAAAGAAGTAAGAGAGAATGAAGGAAGAGAGAATACGAAGACGACGGAGTAAAGTCAGAAAGAAGAAAAGGAGGAGAGACAGAATGGGAATGAAAAAAGAACATTCTCTCTCTCTCTCTCTCTCTCTCTCTCTCTCTCTCTCTCTCTCTCTCTCTCTCTCTCTCTCTCTCTCTCTCTCTCTCTCTCTCTCTCTCTCCTTGAAACCTTGAAATAAAATGTTCACAAAATGAGGATGAGGGAATGTAAGGGTAGAAATGAGAGAGAGAGAGAGAGAGAGAGAGAGAGAGAGAGAGAGAGAGAGAGAGAGAGAGAGAGAGAGAGAGAGAGAGATTGTGTGTTCCTGCCTTTTCTCACTAAATAAGTAATAACAAAAACATGTACCATTCTCTCTCTCTCTCTCTCTCTCTCTCTCTCTCTCTCTCTCTCTCTCTCTCTCTCTCTCTCTCTCTCTCTCTCTCTCTCTCACTGCAAGCATTGTCGAGTTTATATTATTAGAACGCTTTTGTCATTTCTTGGAAGGAGAAGGAAGCTTATCGCGCGCGCGCGCGCGCGAGAGAGAGAGAGAGAGAGAGAGAGAGAGAGAGAGAGAGAGAGAGAGAGAGAGAGAGAGAGAGAGAGAGAGAGAGAGAGAGAGAGAGAGAGAGAGAGAGAGAGAGAGAGAGAGAGAGAGATCCTGGGAAAACGAACCTCTTAAAAAAGGAAAAAATACTCTGTTAGAGGAGGAGGAGGAGGAGGAGGAGGAGGAGGAGGAGGAGGAGAAAAAGGAAATACCAAGCCACAATAACAAAACGCCAGATAAACGAAGAATGGGGAGGGAGCGGAGGAGGAAAAGGAAGAGGAAGAGGAAGAGGAGGAGGAGGAGGAGGAGGAGGAGGAGGAGGAGGAGGAGGAGGAGGAGGAGGAGGAGGAGGAGGAGACGAATTACTGAGAAATAAGAGAAAAGCCCCCAGATGTAGTTAAATAAAAAGATGATAAACAAAAGCCTAGGTTAACATAGTAATGAGAGAGAGAGAGAGAGAGAGAGAGAGAGAGAGAGAGAGAGAGAGAGAGAGAGAGAGAGAGAGAGAGAGAGAGAGAGAGCAAATGTTTAAAATAATAGATTAAGATAATATATTTTGCTTGTAATTTGATCAAGTATCAGTCACTTTATCAACTAATTTCCCTTCCTTTCCTTTCCCCACCTGATCTTTCTACTTCTTGTTATTCCCTCCTTTCTTCCAGTCCTTTCCATCACCATTCAGTTATCTCTCCACTCCTTTCCTTCATCTCTCTCTCCAACACTTTCAATCCTTTCTTTCAATTTCACCTTTTTCTCCTCTTCCTTTTTTCTTTTTTTATTCTCTATATATTTTCCTTCGTAATATCCTCCTCTTCCTTATCCTCCTCCTTCATCTTTCCTCATCCCTATCCCTCATTTCCTTCTTCCACATTCTCTTTCATCCCTTTCCTCTCCCCATCCGCTTCCTCCTCCTCATTTCCTTCCCCTCCCTCCTCTTTTTTTCGTACTCCCCCCTCCTCTTCCCCAACACATCCCCTCCTCCTCTCCTCCCCACCAAGTTGGCTATTCTGTGTGAGGGTGATAGTAGCACGTAAGCCTTTAATGGACCTGCCCAAACCTCTCTCTCTCTCTCTCTCTCTCTCTCTCTCTCTCTCTCTCTCTCTCTCTCTCTCTCTCTCTCTCTCTCAATCGGATTCACTTCCAATTATTTCCTATTTGCCTAAACCACATTCAAAAGAGAGAGAGAGAGAGAGAGAGAGAGAGAGAGAGAGAGAGAGAGAGAGAGAGAGAGAGAGAGAGAGAGAGAGAGAGAGAGAGAGAGAGAGAGAGAGAGAGCCACATCAAGCAATATTACGTGAAAACAGAAAAAGATTTGTGTCGGCTTAGATTTTATTTTTGACTTAGTAAACATCAGAGAGAGAGAGAGAGAGAGAGAGAGAGAGAGAGAGAGAGAGAGAGAGAGAGAGAGAGAGAGAGAGAGAGAGAGAGAGAGAGAGAGAGAGAGAGAGAGAGAGAGAGAGAGAACAAAAATTAGATAGACACGAGATAAGAGGCCGTCTTTTAAACAGATGTGTGCGCGCGCGCGCACATACATACATACATACATACATATATATATATATATATATATATATATATATATATATATATATATATATATATATATATATATATATATATATATATATATATATATATATATATATATACACACACACACACACACACACACACACACACACACACACAATATTACATAATCTCTTACCACTCCGCTCTTCACCTAATCTCCTTTCAAAGTACCTACTACATTTGTATCACAGACTCTTTTTCATTTGCTGTGTTGAGGTTAACTTGGCAGACAAAGCCCGTCCCATATCGCGCACCACCACATACGACTGGCAAACCTGATGGGCAAGCCACGCTCTTTCCTCCCATTTGATAAGTGACTAAATAGGGAGAAGAAGACATGATTGTTGCTTGGTATGTTGAGATTAGTGATTGAATACAGAAAGTTATTTTTAAATGACTGGTTTCACAATTAATTTCTCAATCAGTTTCACTCAAAGGAGTCCCCAATCATAAACAGTTCATTCATTCCTTGCTTGTGAATAAGGCCCCGTACTCTGAAACACTTTGCTCCCTCACCACGACTATTTTGAGGGCCCACAAACATGATTAGCCAATTCTTCAAGAGAGTTTCTCCTACGAATAATGTAGGAATCTTGTTAATCTGTCACTAGAATCATGAAGACACCATTAAAAACCCGTGTCACCTCAAGTAGAGACTTTTGAATGTAGTGCAGATGCGGCGCAGAAGTGTTTCTGAAAACAATCCTAGATTCTACACTAATATTGTAACCTCCTCGCTGATTGGTGCGTGGTTCAGTCAGTCTGTGTCCCGCCCAGCCCACGCGATGTTCGCTTTCCATGCTACAAATTTTGTTTCTCTTTCCTCAATCTCGTATATTTTGTGCAATAATAACTTGTTTTCTTGATCACTGGACAGGAGAATGATGGTAGAATCTGTTAAAAAAGTTGAAACTGACAAAGAATGATCGAGATAATGTGAGCTGAAGTCATGAACGGAGCTGAAAATATTTAGACAGCTTTTTGCTCAATGCCCTTTTTCCATGGAGTTTATCATGATATCGTAAATATAAATAGTGGTATGGAATAAGTGAAGATTTCCTGAACAGAATGGCGTTATCAGATTTTAGATTAGAAGGAAGGGATGCGTTTCATTCCACGCTGGAGGAGCAAAACAACAGCGGCTGTGCTCATGTGTGACCCCATGATGCCCACCCGCTGTGGTCCTGCGCCTCTACCCTTGGACAGAAAGTGCTAGCTGTAGTATCCATAGAACACAACAGAGACCTTTTCCCCAAGGCTTTTTTAGGCTGAACAGACGAATGCGTATAAGAGTAGTAGCATGTATGATCTGCAGGGTTGGCTGGAGGAATGGGACTGACTTAATCTCGGGAACGATTACAATGAACGTGATTCGAAACAAAGATGGACTATAATGACAATAATTAACTTCATTAACTTCATTAACGTATTACAATAACCATTCTTCCTTCAACAATTACCTGAAATCTGGCAACACCATCGCCTTCAGGACAACTTTCCCTAATCACACACCACTTCTTTTATTTGCCTGACGATAATTCCATGACAAAGCAACATAGAACAAAACACGGCATAAACATTCTTAATTACGTCCCAGACTTCACCTCGCATTATCTCCATTGTTCTTTGTCTTCTTTAATTTTGTTTACAGCAGTTTTGCTTCCTGTTATCATTATTCTATCCAATAAATAAACTGTAAGATTATTGCTCACAGACTCAACCACGGACCAGTCAGGATCAGGTTACAAAACTTAACTTAGGATCCAATTGCAGGACAGTTATCAGTCCCCCAGTCCCACTCAGAACACTCCCAAGTCCCCCAGTCCCACTCACAACAGTCCCCAGTCCCACTCAAAACACTCCCCAGTATTTCAGTCCCAGTCAGAACAGTCCCCAATCCCTCAGTCCCCCCAGTCGCACTCGGAAATGTGTCCCCAGCCCCCAGTCAACTCAAAACTATCCCCCCAGTCCCACTCACAACAGTCGTCAGTCCACCAGCCAGTCTCCCTCCCGAATAAATTTCCCATATTCCAGGATATATATTTTTAGTTTGTGTTCGATTCAATTATTGCTTTTGCTTTAGACCTTTGTGTATTTAATCTCTCGGCTGTGTATTTTAGCATCACTCTTATTTTGCTATTCGCTTTTCCTCTCATGTTTGTTTTCCATTTGCTATATTTTTTTGTTTGCCTTCCCTTACATTATTACTTACGCGTCACAGGCAAACATGATGTTGTGACGGGCAGGTGTTTTGGAAAGAGGGATTAATGAGTGTGTATTGAGAAGGATTCCCCCATGTGTATAGCAGGATAACTCTCCATGGAAAGGTGTGTATATATAGCAAGATCAGAATGGCCTATATTAGTCAGCAATAAAACTCTTCTCTGTGGCCTTTTGTCGCGTAATTGAACAACCTCCTACACTCAGTTTTTTTTTCCTTTTTCTTCTATACGGCGGAAGTGGTGTATTTTTCCACTATCGCCGTCATTATCTGTGTGTGTGTGTGTGTGTGTGTGTGTGTGTGTGTGTGTGTGTGTGTGTGTGTGTGTGCGCGCGAGTATTATTCCTGTTTCTTTCATACCATAAAAATATCAAAAATTATCACACTCTAATTAACGCCCCCTTTACACCCACTCCCCTCACGCCCTTGCCCTTTTTCTCTTTGACGCAGACGTATGTTGAGTATTTTTCCACAATATTTCTTTCTACTTCGTATATTTCTCTCCTCCCAAGTACAAAAAAGTAGAAAAGAATGATGAAAAAGAGGAGAGTGGGGGAGTGCGCATGAATGTCAGGCCCTGTCCGACTAACTCCCGTGCTCGCCTGTCCCCTCCTGGCCGGCAAATATGAAGAACCATTTTTGCCACGCATGGTTCTGGCCAAAGTGACTAATAAACACGAGAGTGAGTCCAACCATTAGTCATGTTTGGGAGTGTTATTCGCAGTGACGCAGCGAGCTCGGCGAGGCGCGCACTACTGTATTATTGGCGCAGGTGAAGTGGCGAGGACACACACACACACACACACACACACACACACACACACACACACACACACACCTTGACGTGGAAGGAGAGATTTGCTGTTTCTGTTCGTCATTCCACATTCACATGTTCAAACGCATGACTAGTTTACCTGCTCAACTCAACTCAACGTGGCGGTGAACTAACATAGAGACCTTTGCTATTTCATCATTCAACCTTCACGAGTGTAGTGTGGCTGGTCTGCCTGCTAAGGGAAAGTAGAGTGGTGGGGAGCGCAGCATCACACCGCCTCGTGTACGGAATTTTCTAAAGCGAAGTGTAAACAAACTGCGCCATATATATTGGATGCAGTCAACATCATAGGCCTAAATTACGAGGAAGAGTTATTTCTAAAAACACTTGCCTAGTCACGCACGAAATACCCTCGCAATATAGACTGGGAGGCCTTGATATGGTACGCACGGAGTATCGAGAAAATATTTTAAAGACAAGTCGAGGGATACACACCATGCACTCCTTACCACGGTGCTTCTCTCTGTGCCCTTAAAATTCAAACCTTTAGAACTTAAATCTCTACAACAAAATCTTATGGCAACACTGAGCACTTTATTAATTTCATCTCTAAACGATCCAAAGACACGACGAAGGTATCCATGGGGAGGCAAACCAGCAGCACCATAGCGTCCCCAAAATACCTGTTATCCCTGGCTGGCTATGCAACAGCTCTGCCACAGCGGGAAATCCAGCTAAGACCGATGGATTGGAGGCTGCCTGGCTGAGCTGCCCACCCCGCCGCGGAGGCTCTTAAGTAATAAATATTTCAGTGGGTGGAATCGGCAGGGGAGAGAACGTCCGCGGTCCACTAAAAAAATCCGTGATACCTGACCACACTCCGCCGAGCCACACCTGCACGGCCACCTCTGGGATTTAAATTGTTCGTGCTACATGGCTTCTCTTCTCAGGCAGGATGGAAATCACTTTACCAGGAAGTATTCGACAAGTTAAAAATTTAATTGCAAGGTTACGGGATCCTACATGATGTGT
>NC_087174.1:8352500-8375000 GCF_035594125.1 Scylla paramamosain
CCATTCTATTAGTTCTGTCAGCCCTACCGTGGACCATATTCAGAAACCCTTCCCACTACTTTAAAAGACTCCAATTGAAGTGACAAAGGGTTTTATGGGTGGTTTTACACTTCTACTGAAAGATGAACAAGATTTCTGCATTATTAAAAGGAGGAACAGTCTTGAGAACCAGGCTATCATCTCTGTCACCTTTGGAAATTGTCCAGGTGAGAGAGCAGACCGTTTCAGAATGCAGTCCCTTGTTATTTAAGTTAACCTGTCCTACAACTTTTAATGCCTTTCACTACCAAACTCAGAAATTCATTATCTTATTGTGTTATTATCTTATTGTGTTACCATTCTTTCCATAGCACTAGATGTCAACCCTTTTACTGATGTGCTCGTCCTTCCTTAACCTCCCTAGCACTGCAAAAATTGTGCACGTGGAGACAGGAGAGAAAAGAGAAGAGACACAAAGTTAATTTTACCCTTTTGCGCTACTGAAATATTTACGAGAGCTTAGCACAAAATGGTGTCTAAAAAAATTATAGGTTTTTGAAGGAGAAATCTGATGCAGCAGTAAAAGGGTTAACCATTAGGTACTACTATTCCCACCAATCAAGTAGTTCAGGAAGCGTCAGTACCATTCCAGCATCGTTACCGCCTCTAATTGCTCTAACTATCTTGGTGTCGTCGGCAAATTACCTCGCAACACTACTTATCCGGGAATCTCAATAATTTAGGATGATAATGAATAATAATGGGACTAAACTGCAACCCTAAGGAAGCCTGGCGTAATTAGAGTGACGCAGCGCTCGTCTGATTTCTCACCTTGATCTTGAACCCTTTGTACCCTGCATTTAAGGGGTAATCTGCAGCTGGACTTAACTCTCCTCTCCATTATGGCTTCATTGTACTTAAGTCTTTAATGAGGTACCCTGTCAAATGATTAGCTGAGATCACGATGTATTGCGTCATGATAAGTGGAATTTGTGGTGAGGGAGGGCAGGGGATAAAGCAATAGTACTTTGATGTGTGTGTGTGTGTGTGTGTGTGTGTGTGTGTGTGTGTGTGTGTGTGTGTGTATGTGTGTGTGATGTTTCGAGTCTTCCTCATTCCTCAGTTCTTAGCTCTTCCTCATTCTCTCTGAAGACTCTGATGGTTACGGTTAGAGTAAGTACTGTACTGTTCCTTCATTGTTACATTTTTCTTCACTATCTATGACATAATTATGATTTTTCCTTATCTTTCCAATTTGTGTCTACGATCTACCTTTTATATTCTTCCTCCCACTTGTTCTATTAGTATATCATACTTTTGTCACCATCTATTTCCGTCTACTTTTATCTTCCTACAGTATTAAACATTGTAATTTGTCTCATCTCCTGACATCATAATTTTCGTCTATCTACCGCCTCCTACACTCTTATACACAACTAAATTATTCAAGTTAACTAAATTATTTAAGTTACAACTTTTAATGACTTTCACTACCAAACTCTGAAATTCATTATCTGATATGTTTCTCGTCCTTCCCATGACTTGTACTGTTTCAGAAGAGAAGTATCAAGACACCCCAAGAACTAAACTGTTAAACTTGCCAACTATTTTAACTCTTTCTATATTTAACTTGTTGTGAGAGGGGCAAATTAAGGACTTTTTCCTCTTATTTTTTTCTAGTCTCCTGAACACGTAAAAAAAATTATCTTGTCTGTCAACATTTTATTTTCGCCCTTATTTATTCTCTCATCATCGTGCACACTCTCCCATAAAAAGACAAAAGGTCAGATGGAGACAACACCTCCTCTTTAATGGCAATTGTGAATAAGGTTAGGTTTCTGTAGGTGATCACAAATGCTTCTTGCTGTAATGAACTCCAGATTTTTTATACCCGTACCTGAAGTCAGACTAATTGGCAGGTAGTTAGTCGTTAATGATGTTCCTGTTTTCTTATATATAGTAAAGGTGTGCAGTGCTTGGGTCTCTGCACTACCTGGGCCAATATTACCTGAGTGTTCAATTGTGTGACGTGTATGAGATTGAAAGTTGATAGTGTGATGATATAGTTGCTGATGTCTTTTTTTTTGTTGTTGTTTTTTCCTATAATCTTCATTATCATTATTGTTTTATTATTATTATCATTATTATTATCATTATTATTATTATTATTATTATTATTTAGTAGTAGTAGTAGTAGTAGTAGTAGTAGTAGTAGTAGCAGTAGTAGTAGTAGCAGTAGTAGTAGTAGTAGTAGTAGTAGTAGTAGTAGTAGTAGTAGTAGTAGTAGTAGTAGTAGAAGTAGTAGTAGTGTTGTTGTTGTTGCTGTTGTTGCTCCTGTTGTCATCATTATTATCACTATTATTATTATTATTATTATTATTATTATTATTATTATTATTATTATTATAATTATTATTATTATTTTCATCATTATCATTATTATTCTATCACCACCACTACCACCGCAACCACAACCACAACCACAACCACAACCATCTCCACCACCACCACCACCATTACCATTGCAACTTCACAACACTGGCATTGACCATAGAAAAATAAACAAACAAAAACAACAAAAAAAGTACAACAAAACCAAACAAGGGCAGCAGCAGGAGGCGTGAGGCGGGAACACAGCAACAGCAGACTACCCAAACACCAAAACATCACCTAGCTACACACACGGCCTCCAGTAACGTGACATTTCCCCCCAACAATACAATGCTACTATGCACTTACTGGGAGAAAGAAAGTGATGTTGAGTTTTACCGCGCACACGCAACTTTACACTCAAGGACACTTTGCTAACACTGCTACTTGTGTTATATTCGTGTTTGGAAGTACGTGCAGCACTCAGCCACACCACAGGGAGTCTACTACTGATCTCGGTATGTATTCTGAGATCAGTGGGGGACTACACGCGTCTCCGTGGCTAATGAAGGGTTCCTCTGTGTGACGTGGTGAAGGAGAGACGGGACAGGTAGGGAGGAGGCGAAAGGGAACACGAGGAGAGGAGGTAAAAGAGAAGAGAAACTGATAGGCTGAATTTTAATATGCGACAACAACCGTGAGACGTGAAAGGATGGGAAAAAGAAGCAAAAGATAACATGAGGGAGGAGGTAAAAGAGAAACTGACTGATTGATTGATTTTAATATGCCACACTAACCGAGAGACGAGAAAGGAGGAGGAGAGGAGGCGAAACAGAGCAGGAGAAGAGATAAAAGAGAGATTATTTGATCGACTGAATTCTAAGCATCACAACAACAGGATCATAAACTAGTATATAAATGTTTCAATATGTGGTAATGAAATGTTAATGTCAAGAAACTAAAGGTAATGTGACGTTCCTTCATACAACCAGCACAATGTGTCAGTATGCCTTATCTCTTTTTGCGTGGGACTAATCTTCCTAAGGGTTATTATTTGCGATGAGATAGTGCGAAAATTAAAAATGCAACGAATAATCAAACTTTTCTCCGCGCTACACACGCTCACTGTAACACCTCGAACTTTAAAACAACAGCTGAAAAGTTTTATGAAACTGATAAAAACAAGTGCAAAAAATTAAACAGAAAACAAAAAAAAACAAAAAAAGGAAAGAAAGAAAGTACAGATGAAAACGAATAGGAAAAAAAGTAAAAAAAAAAAACGACTTTTGCTCTCCTTTGCAGGGCCGGAATCTGCAACAATGATCATAATGAGGTGATGCAAACCATTTTTCGAACACTGAGTGAATAAAGAAGTAATGATTAAAGGAGACGGAGCCGGAAGCAGACTATTCCATGGAGAACAGACGCACTGGCTACTTGAAATAAACACTGTGAACTTTACCTGACTTACCTGGCGGCGAAGTGCACCTATTACTCGCCGCTGCAATTATCTGTAACAGCACACCAACGCTGCCTCGCTTTGCATTGTTTGTTTAATATGCTATGCCGTGTGTGGGAGCGATGACGGGGTGAGTGGGGGTCTCTCTCTCTCTCTCTCTCTCTCTCTCTCTCTCTCTCTCTCTCTCTCTCTCTCTCTCTCTCTCTCTCTCTCTCTCTCTCTCTCTCTCTCAAGCGAGTTTCATAAATCAATATTTCCTGACCTTAGCCATATACATGAAAACACATAAGACATTCACAAACTCAAAATAAGAAACAACAAATAACAAATGACTGGAATTTCCTGCCTGCTTCTGTATTTCCTCCTTCCTAAGACTTGAACTCTTTCAAGAGGGAGGTTTCAAAACACTTAACCTTCAATTTTCGATGGTCCTTTTGACGTCTCTTTTGGAACTGGGACCTAAGTGGGATTTTTCTTCCGGCTTTGTTTCCCTTGGCTAGTGACCCTCTTACGTTAAAAAAAATAAAAAAAAAAGTACATAAAAATATCACATCAAAACAAGCACGGTTAGTACGAGTACATGAAAATATCACACCAAAACAAGCACGGTACGGTAATGTGACATGAGATGTCAGGAGACACTGTGACCTAAGGCATAAGATAACATATAGAGGTGAGAATTCAAGAAAAATGTAACACTGACTTGAAGTAATAGTTAAAGTTAAGTTCTTGGTTAAGTATTGAGACATGATTTATGAAGGTATTGTGAGATGAGGTGCTATCGGGTAAAGTACAGTGACATGAGGTATCAGGTGAGGGACTGGCATGAATTATGAGGTGAGGCATTGTGACGTGAAGTTATGAATTTTCCAGGTGCTGTTCCAGCCATTCAGCTGTGATGTGACGCAAGGACACTGTACACCTGCTGACTTCTTAGAATCTTTAAAAATAAAAAATGTCAATATCCATTCGCGCGCGCACACACACACACACACACACACACACACACACACACACACACACACACACACACACACACACACGAAGGGAGGTAAGGACACATGAATTACTTTAAGCAAAGCTGTTGAAGGCGGAAGATGGATGAAGAAAGAAGGCAAGAGAGAACGCTTGGAGGAGTAGGAGGAGGTGGGAGAGAAGGAAGAAGGAAGGAGAGAAAACGTAGACGTGCTGGGAGAGGGGAGAGGAGGGGGAACAGAACAAAAGAAAGAAGAGATGTGATGCAAGGTGGTGAGAGGAGGAGATGAGAGAGGGGGAGGAGGGGGAGCATGGAGGAAAAGGAAGACTGGAAGAAGGGAGGGAGGGAGAAAGAGGTTCTCTCCGCCCCCCTCCTGTCACCTCCAGGCTGGCACACGCTGAATAGAAGGAGAGGGGGTGGTGGTCCTCTCTTGTCAGACCTTACCACTCACCACCACTACCTCTCCCTCCTCCTCCTCTTAAAACTTAATAACTCCAAAATATAAATATGGTAAAAAAAAAAAAATATATATAAACAATGAGTAAGCCAGAAGCTACATATAAATTACAGCAGCACGGAACAAAAAAAAAAAAAAAAAAAAAAAAAATAGTCCAAGAAAAATATACGAAAGGAAATAAAGAAAACAAAAATTGGATACATGATATAATGAAAGGGCAAAAAAGACAAAGGGAAATGAGAGTAAAAGAATAAGAAGTATGAAATAATACACGATAAATAACAGAAAACAATGGCATTACGAAAATAACAATTGACAAGAAAATAAAACTGCGATCATTCTCTCTCTCTCTCTCTCTCTCTCTCTCTCTCTCTCTCTCTCTCTCTCTCTCTCTCTCTCTCTCTCTGTGCAACCGCCCTGTCTCCTTTGCATCCCTCCTTCCTTCCTTCCTTCCTTCCTTCTATTCATTACTTCCTTCCTTCCTTTCCTTTCTTCCTTTTCCCGTGGTTTCATCCTTCCCTTTCCTTCCTTTCCCTCTCTCTCCCTTTCCTTTCTGAGTCTCCTCGCTAAATCTTAAATAAATTGCCTTCGTGACTCTCTGTGTCAGCTAAGAGAGGGGGTAGGAACGGAGGAAAGGAGGGAAGAGAAGAAGGAGGAGGAGAAAGGAAGGAGAGAAGAGTAGTAAGTGAGGTCTAAAGAGGAATGGTGAAAAAGAAAAATCAACAGATGTTTGAGAGAGAGAGAGAGAGAGAGAGAGAGAGAGAGAGAGAGAGAGAGAGAGAGAGAGAGAGAGAGAGAGAGAGAGAGAGAGAGAGCAATCACAGAGGCAGACAGCTAAGAACATTACAAACAAGGGAACACACACACACAAGTCAAAGCACCTAAATTAAACACAAATAAACACACACACACACACACACACACACACACACACACACACACACACACACACACACACACAGTTCCTTAACCAGTCTTCACAAACACACCACAAAAACAATGATAACACTACTACTACTACTACTACTACTACTACTACTACTAATAATAATAATAATAATAATAATAATAATACCACCACCACCACCACCACCACCACCACCACTACCAACAACAACAACAACAACAACAACAACAACAACAACAACACTAATCACTAACCTGTACTCTTTCCTATTCACACAGGGAATCACAACCGTGTCACCAAACATAAAGGAAGGAAGGCAAAAGGTTATCCTAATCACACCATTCCCACCCACCAATCGAGTCCCCCCTCTCTCTCTCTCTCTCTCTCTCTCTCTCTCTCTCTCTCTCTCTCTCTCTCTCTCTCTCTCTCTCTCTCTCTCTCTCCCCTGCTCTCATCAATTAGCCCACAATCCTCCACTCGTTGACCTGTATGAATTGTTGGCGTTTTTTCACTCCTCGTAATCAAAATGGATCACCCAGACCTATTTTTCTTAACCGGCCCCTTTTTTTTTTTTTTTTTGGAAGGGGGGATAGGCGGGGTACTGGGTGAGTGGCAAGAGGGAAGTGAGAGGGAGTGGTAGTGTGAGAGGGGTTTTGATTTAATCCTTTTGTAATCACCTTATAATCTAGGGGTCTCTCTCTCTCTCTCTCTCTCTCTCTCTCTCTCTCTCTCTCTCTCTCTCTCTCTCTCTCTCTCTCTCTCTCTCTCTCAGACACACACACATGGATTATTTTCTACATCTAATCTCAGTAATTTTTTTCTCTTTTTTTTTGTGTGTGTTATTTAGTTTCCGTGCTTCAGAGTATATTATTTACTTTCATGTGCTCATATTTATTACCGTTCATATTTATTCGTAAGTTCACTTGATTGCAATCTTTTTACTATCGTTATTTTAATCTACACACACATTTTACTTTTATCAATGTAAGCTTTTTTCTTTCTACAAATTCTCTCTCTCTCTCTCTCTCTCTCTCTCTCTCTCTCTCTCTCTCTCTCTCTCTCTCTCTCTCTCTCTCTCTCTCTCTCTTATAAGAAAACTGATAAAAACGGATCAAAAACACGCTTATATCATCTTTACCTTTTCTAAGTAATCTCATTCCGCCTTCACTTGTGGTTACTCAGTGTGCACTATTTGTCTTTCCTCCGTTCTCGTACATTGTAATATCTTTCCTCTATCTCATTTTTGTCTTAAGTTTGCCAATAATCCTCCTCCATCTCTTCCTAAAGTAACAAATAGAAAGAGTAAAAAAAAAAAAAAAAAACCCACACAAGAAACGCAAGTCTTTCATTCATCCCCGACTAAATTAAGTCTGGCTTTCGAATATGAATGTTGCCGCTGTTTTCCCGCGAGATTTAAACCCTTAAACTGCTAAATAATGACAGTATGGCACTATTTCTCTTCATTATGATAACACTAAAGGATTTTAATGGACAAAAATGAAGCTGCACACTCTAAAAGGTTATAATTGCTCGATTACTGCTGTTGTTGCCACTGGTCCTTTTCGAGAACTTGCTCCAAACCATCATTAATAAGCTTCAAGAGAAGATACAGTAGTTAAAAATCCGGTAGATACATACAGGAAAGGTGACACACACACACACACACACACACACACACACACACACACACACACACACACACACACACACACACACACACACAATTATATAAAAAAAAATGAAGCAAGAGTGCGCGGGTATTAAGGTAAACACACCTGACAAAATCGCAGGTAAACATGATGAGCTTTAAGGTAAATATGACGCACCTTTTTTTTTTTCTATTTTCTCTCTTTTCAAGGACTGCTCTTTTTCATTTCAAACACTTACACTGATGGCTAATTTTTGTGAAAGGAAGTCTAATGTTTTATTAACTGTTTTTGCGACCTGTTTTTTTCTACTATTTTTTCTTTTCTTATTATTATGAAAAATACAATTAATTTCTCTTATGGTACAGTAGGTATTATCAAAGGTTTCGGCGTCATATTTCAGTTATTTATTGTAATGGGAGTTATTGGGATTTCTAAAGAGTGTTCGTATGTCTTTAGTGATAGTATAATAAGGCTTCTAGTGTCTTATCTCAATTACTTCTAACAATCTCTTGTGAAAGTGATCGAGATTTCTCAAGAGTGTGTTCAGCTTCTAGTGTTAGTTTAACAAGGATTCCGCTTCAACAATAGAAGAACCCCATCATGAAAAACCCTGTTCACCTCCCCAATGCTACGGCTTCCCCTGAGCCTACAGCTTTCTCTTTGGTTCCTCCTGATTTCTCTCTCTCTCTCTCTCTCTCTCTCTCTCTCTCTCTCTCTCTCTCTCTCTCTCTCTCTCTCTCTCTCTCTCTCTCTCTCTCTTTTTCTACGTGTCTGAATTTTCACGTCTTATAATTTCTGAACATCTTCTGGTCACCCTCCCATTCTATTACTAATGTGTTTTCTTCTCAAGGCCACAATAATAAATCGTAATATTGCATTTACTGATTTCCTTTAGAATAATTAGGTCCACTTCAAAATAACATTATCTTACAACACATCTACAGCTCTGGAAGATGTCCGTCACCCTTATATACCTTCACATTTTGTAAGTTTCAGTCTAAAACCTTTCAACGCTTCCTCTATTTATCAAAGTGTTGCAAAAATAAGTAGTACAGGTATTGTGCACCTTTCATTATCTCTCGCTATGTACACCTATGAAAAATAAAAAAAAAAGTTTGTCACTAACATTCCTTTCCGTTCCCTCCTCCAGGTCCCAGTTTTCACTTCTAATATCTTATGCCAATATTAGCCCTGCTCATCGCCCTTATAAATCTTCCCCCTTTTACCTTCCGGAATTTCAGCCTTTTCCCTTTATGAAAATTAGCTTTGATATCCCCTTTTTTTTTCTTCGATCCCCTATGATTTGGGGTCCCAGCAGAAATGCCTCTTCGGTCCTCTTTTTTTCCTTTTTATTTTTCGTTTATACATGCGATTGTGCAGCCTATCAACTCTTATTTACGAGGCCATAATGGAGCCCTAATTGACAGCTATATTGCATTCTCTCTCTCTCTCTCTCTCTCTCTCTCTCTCTCTCTCTCTCTCTCTCTCTCTCTCTCTCTCTCTCTCTCTCTCTCGAAGGTTGAAAAGATCATTATTTAATTATTTATCCGAGCAACTTTTAATGAGAGGCAATTGGTTTACTTTCATAATAATAATAATAATAATAATAATAATAATAATAATAATAATAATAATAATAATAATAAGGTACATTGCACACCCTAAATTCCTTGTTTTCTCTTTTCATCCCTTCCTTTTATCTCTTTCCCTCTCCCTTCCTTCTTTCCTTCCCCTCTTCATCTCCCTCCCTCTCTCCCTCCCTCCCTTCCTCCCTCCCTCCAAAGCCTTGATGGGTCATTAGAGGCGAGCAGATTACCTGAGTCATTAGCAGGTGCGGACAGGTGTGTGTGTGTGTGTGTGTGTGTGTGTGTGTGTGTGTGTGTGTGTGTGTGTGTGTGTGTGTGTGTGTGTGTGTGTGTTCTGTGGGCCCCAACACACCTGACGGCCTTTAATTACCTGCGTGCCTGAAGGGGTTGCACTCTCTCTCTCTCTCTCTCTCTCTCTCTCTCTCTCTCTCTCTCTCTCTCTCTCTCTCTCTCTCTCTCTCTCTCGTTCCCACTTATTTATTATCCTGCTTTGCTCCCTCGACTTTTGAACCCTCCTCCTCCTCCTCCTCCTCCTCCTCCTCCTCCTTCTCGTCCTCTTCTCCTTTTCCTCTGTATTGTCTTCTTTCTCCTCCTCTTTGTTTTTCATCTTAGAGAGAGAGAGAGAGAGAGAGAGAGAGAGAGAGAGAGAGAGAGAGAGAGAGAGAGAGAGAGAGAGAGAGAGAGAGAGAGAGAGAGAGAGAGAGAGTACATAATTACAGACATACAAAGCTTGAAGGCCTAATAAGTCACGTGAATCCAAATAACGAATGGATTAATGGGTGACTTGAGAGTGAATATTTACTTAAGAATATTTACTTAAGAGATTGAATATTTACCTAAGAATATTTACTTAAGAGAAAAATATTTACTTAATAGAGACAGTAGTGGAGCGAAATCTTGTCCTTGTGTGTCTGTGTGTGTGTGTGTGTGTGTGTGTGTGTGTGTGTGTGTGTGTGTGTGTGTGTGTGTGTGTGTGTGTGTGTGTGTGTGTGTGTGTGTGTGTGTGTGTGTGTGTTGTACTGCCATTGTGAGTCTTAACATTCACTGTCGATATCATTAACAAAGGAATATCTAGAGTAATTTAGCGTAATCTTCTCTACTTTTAGGGTTGACCGTGTTTGGGGAATCCCCGGATCGCCAGGTAACCCAGGTAACGGTGGGAGGTAATTGTGCGCGTGCTAATTAGGTTGCGCTTCACGATTGATTCTGTTAGCCTTTGTTCCCTTACTGTATCATTACCCAAGGATTATTTACTCTAATCTGTTTTAATCTGCCTACATGTCAGTGTCTAACCTTTACTTCTTTAGCCGCATTGGTTATCGATTAGCCGACACACCTGCACTGAATCTGACCGCCTCTTGATTATTCTGAAGCGATCAATGTGTTTGACGAGATGAACGCTTGTGTAAAATGTGGGACGGTCCGGCAACACGCTAACGTTTGTGACGGAATGGCGGTTCACAGAGCCAGCTTCCTCTTTCTTTGTATTACTGACAGAGTAATGAACGCAGAGGTAAACTGTGGATTCTGTGTGGCGGACAGGGATGTGGCAAGTGAGGGGGGATGTGGTAAGGAGACCCAGGGAAAAGTGTTCTTGTCGAAGTGTATAGTCGGAATGTTAAGGATTATATTGCTACTGTTTCTACCTCAATTCCTTACAATCTTTCTTGATACAGATTGATAGGTTAAAAATCATATCACTGCTGTCTCTATCTCAGTTCCCTACAATATTCCCTCCTCTTCCTGATGTACGTACACTGTGATGTGACGGTATCTTTGCTGGCGGGTCAAACGCATTAAGAGAACAACACAACTACAGCTTCCGTCTGAATTTCTTTACAGTCTTTGCCACTTTGAATGACGCGTTACTATTAATGCAACTCATAATCAAGAAGTATCAGATGTCGCATTAATACAGTGCTGGCTCAGCCTGACACCGCTTGTTATTACGGGTTGTGCAGCACCATCATCTTAACCTCTTGACCTATACTTAAACTCATTATGAACTTTGCCTCTCCACTAATTATATTTACCAAGCCAAAAAGTTCAGAATTTTAAAAAGCCATACAGCGTTTATGATTGTATATTTAATAACCAAGCTGCAACCTGTCTAATGATTAAGCCTTCATTTCAGCAACACTCCTAGTAAAACCTTCCTTGCAATATTTCAGAACCCAGCGGTGAGTGACAAGCAATTCCCTGCATAAAGAGTGTGGTGGTCTGAATAAATAAACACGCGAACAGAACCATTTAGTCAAGGCACACATTCCCTTCCAATGTTTAGAGTTTTTTCTCTCTTAAGTCCTCTGATCGGCTAAGAATCAATCAATTGCCAGGTTTTGTAACTAGAGTGCCAGCAGATAAGAGGACGTAAGACTGCCGGAAAACGTAAAGGAAAATGTGAATGCAAAAGACTAAAAGACTTATGACCATGACTGTACAAACAATAATATCACTCCAGGATGTAACGAGAACTCCTCAAAGACCTAAATAAAAAGAAAAAAATAAGCAAAACAATAAAATAAACCAGTAAATCCTCCCTGACCAAAAGGAAAAGAAAACATCAAGCAAAACTCAAAATAAACGAACGTAATCTACACTAAATTTTTCGAGGCTGATGAATACCACCAAGTCAAGAAGCGAGATCAACATGTTCGAGACAAAATTCAAACATGCTTCGCTTCAAAATAATCACATCCTGCCCTGAGGCGTTGCAGAGCTCCCATCAAACATTCACGCGCCACAAAGAGCGCTGGGCAGTCCTTAAGTGTGGGTAATGGATGAGGGACCTTTGCACGATCAAATACAAACAAGTGCACGAAGAATATTAGAAACCTTAATGACGATAGAAACTTCAAACAAAAAGACTAACATGGATGAAGGAAAAGACTAAAGCTAAAAAATAAAATTTAAATAATAGTGAAGAAGCGGTAAAGAGAAACGACAGTAACAATTTTTATGATACATAAGAACCAACCAACATAAAAATAAAAGAAAAGGATACTATAATAAACAAAATACTTTCGGAAATAAAAATAATAAAGAAACAGAAAACAAATAAAAATTATATATGGAACTTTGAAGGCACACAGGAAAACATACATAAAAGAATAGACCAGTAACTAAAAAATAACATTAAACAAAAACATAAATCAAAAGAAATGTAGGAATTATAAAGGGACAAAGAGAATAACATGAATAGAAGAAGAAACCATAAATTCAGATACAAGAAAATCACTGTATGTGTGTGTGTGTGTGTGTGTGTGTGTGTGTGTGTGTGTGTGTGTGTGTGTGTGTGTGTGTGTGTGTGACAAATATGCACTTCAAAATAATAAAAGAATAAAGCATAAAAAATCAAACAGCATAGAAGAAGTACAACACAAATGAAATGATAGTAAGAATATTAAAAGACACACAGATAATAGTAAATATAAAATAAGAGACCACTAACTACAAAAAATAAATAAATAAATAAATAAATAAACAAAAAATAAATAACCTGAAAATGATAACAGGAATCATTTATTAAAAGAGTATCATTGAAAGACGGAAAAGAAAAAACATTAAAACTACATACATAACGAACATGAAGCTGGAATCAATAAAAAAAAACTTACCGAACAAAAGAAAAAAAAATAATCAGATAACAAAAAGAAAGAAGCATAAATAACAGCATATATAATTAACAGTAAGGATAACCAGAAAACAACAACAAAAGTAAACAAGAAAAATAACACTCACTATTGATCGGCAGGTAATCACGGGCGGGAAACACACCTGCATCTGGTCACACGCACCTGAAATAATGAAGGACACAGGTGAAATTCAAGAACAGGTGACAGTGTGGACAAGTTATGCATTATTTTTCTGTCCTCTTTTTTTATTCACAACTGGACAGCGCCACTCATAAATCATGATAAAAAGTGACCCGGACGAATAAACAAGATCCGTTGTCCTTGAATTCTTAATGAGTTACCTGTAATTGTCAAGGTGTGATACCTGAGTGTTGCAACTAGTGTATTTTTGAACTATTAGACAGACAGACAGACAGACAGACAGACAGACACACAGACACAGACACACACACACACACACACACACACACACACACAGAGAGAGAGAGAGAGAGAGAGAGAGAGAGAGAGAGAGAGAGAGAGAGAGAGAGAGAGAGAGAGAGAGAGAGAGAGAGAGAGAGAGAGAGAGAGAGGAGAGGAAGGAAAAAGAAAAAAGAAAGAAAAAGAAAGGAAGAAAGAAAGGCAAGGAAAAAAGGATCGAAAAAAGAAAGAAGGAAAGAGAGAATGAAAGAAAGAAAAACAAAATAGAAAGGAAATAAGAAAGAAAAATACGTATACAAGAATCTCTCTCTCTCTCTCTCTCTCTCTCTCTCTCTCTCTCTCTCTCTCTCTCTCTCTCTCTCTCTCTCTCTCTCTCTCCTTGGTAACGTCTTGTTTCTCTGCTCAAGCTTCAAAGAGAATCACACTGAAGTTATTATTTCTATTCTTTCTCTTCCTTTATATTTAGATCTTCCGCATCTCTACCATCTTTCTCTGCCACCATTAGCTGCTGCTCCTCCTCTTCCTCCTCCTTCCTAGTAATCATTTTCTTACTATCAGTATTATTGTTTTTATTCCATTTTCTTGTTTTCCCATCTCTCTTCGACACATCTTTTCCTTCCCTCCTCCTCCTCCTCTTCCTCCTCTTCACAAACATCACGTAATGACAGGTCAGAAAAAGCAAGATGGAAGCATTATTAAATAGAAAGATAAAAAAAGAAAGAACGCATGAAATGAATGGATATAAAATGGGGGGAGAAAGAAAATGTGTTGTAGGAAGGAAAATTCAGTGAGACAGGTAAAGGTGAACCAAAAAATGGGCGGAGGCACTCGAGGTGTGGAGGGAATGGAGGGAAAGTGTGAGAGATAATTGCCTCGTGAGGAGAAAAAAATAACAGCGTACAGAGAGTAAAAAAGACTGTAGAGGAGGAGGAGGAGGAGGAGGAGGAGGAGGAGGAGGAGGAGGAGGAGGAGGAGGAGGAGGAGGAGGAAAAGTAGCAGACGGGAAATGGAAATTAGTGGAGGTAGAATGAATACTAAAGAGAAGAGAAACGGAAAATATATATGGGAAGGGAAAAAAATAGAGAGGAGGAGGAGGAAGAGGAGGAGGAAGATAGATAGATAGATAGATAGATAGAGAGAGAGAGAGAGAGAGAGAGAGAGAGAGAGAGAGAGAGAGAGAGAGAGAGAGAGAGAGAGAGAGAGAGAGAGAGAGAGAGAGAGTAGGAATAGTTTACAAACAGCTCCTCCTATCCTGCAGTTGAACTTTCACGCAAGTTGTCCCGTAGAAGTCCCCCAAACCACAGCTGCTGCAGGAACCCATCATCCTCACTACAGCCACGCCCTCATCCATTATAACTACGCCCCCACCCACTGTAGCCACGCCCTGACTCATCTTACCACTCCTAAACAGACACGTAGACAGTTTTTTTTTTTCCCTCTCATTTTTGGGCTAAATTCGCACTGCAATGTTAAAATAAGGGGAAAAAAATATGAGCTAAAGCCAGATATGTATAGTGTAAATGTACTGTCCGTAATATAATGGCAATATATATATTCATTTACGCACAGATTAATATAGCGTTGTCCCGTACTAAAGAGGAGTCACAGAACACATCCGGAAGTAACCTGGCCTCTGTATTTGATGTCTCCTTATTTCTTACACTTTAGAAACGACAATATATAGTTTTTTTTCTGTTTTTTTTTTTTTCAACTTTCATGTTAAAAAAAGGCCACTTCCAGGAAAATTCATCATTCCTTTCAACACACAGGATCCATAGCTTTTGATTTTTGTGATTTTTACCACCATGAAAGAAAACCGTGAAATGAAAGGCAACGTTAATACCGCGTTAGAAAAGTACACTTTCAGGGCACTTTAAAAAAAAAGATCAAGTGCATGGAGATAGAAAAGAAGTAAGAGGATTTTTTTGTCTCTTCTATACTACAAAACTATTTAAAAGAATGTAGCACAAGAAATATGCTTTTATAAAGTTGCAAGCAGTTATGGGAAAAAAATTCGTCCAGCAATGAATGGGTTAAAAATAAAAACAACAAACTCATCAATAAGCACCAGACAACAACAGGACCACCAATCAATCACCAATACGAAAGAGGAAGCAGTTGCCATGACAAATACCACGTCGATTACACACACAGGAACAGATTCGTGAGGCGTCCATCGCGGCCACTACAGCTAAGAGCACATTATAGTAACCAGAGCGCCTCGTCGTGCTTCGCTCCACGTGCTCACAGTGCCAGGCGTTCCAGTAACCTTTAATCAGGCAGAGAAGTCCATGCGCTAGACATTACAAGAACGAATAACACTGACGAGTGATTACTGCTTGCCACCCCACTACTCGTCCTTAATGTCACCCACTCACACACAGACCGGTGGAGGGAGTGAAAGGCACGCTCTGGCTCGCTAATGTGGAGTAACTGACTTCATTAATCCATGTTGGTTCAATGTGGATTCAAATATTCTTCAGTAAACGAAAAATTAAACTAAGAGGGTAAAAAAAAAATAGTTGATTTCATTGAGGTCTGTCTGCGATCTAGTTTCTTTAATGTTCTTTTGGGAAATTCGCATTTGGTGTCTCAGTGCCTCATGTGTTTGCTCTGACAGAGGAACTTCATAATTTTTGAACTGCAGAATCTATTGTCATCCTCCATTGTTGACCATTGTTCTTCTTGTACAGTACATGTAGAATATATTATAATGTGGTTGGAGGCCATATATGTGAGGATGAGGTGGAATGCAACTGCGTAGAATGACATGAGCTATGTTTTCTAAGATGAATTATCATTATTTTTCTTTGTTTTGTTTTCTTTTTTTTTTTAGGGATTCCTCCTAAAACACTGTGATGAATAAATAAATATGTCTGGGTCTTGCTGTCTGCCTCGTCTCTCTCTCTCTCTCTCTCTCTCTCTCTCTCTCTCTCTCTCTCTCTCTCTCTCTCTCTCTCTCTCTCTCTCTCTCTCTCTCGTCCTCCATGACCGCACTATACATGGGCAAAACAAGAAACTTCAGTCAAACAGGAATACCGAAGTTGAGGATTAAAATAAATCAAACCAATAGTCTGTTTCCTGGTAACACACACACACACACACACACACACACACACACACACACACACACACACACACATGCGGTCTAGACGGAATGATGATGACTGAGTTGACCTTTGAGGAGGAGGAGGAGGAGGAGGAGGAGGAGGAGGAAGCCAGTCTGAGAAGCAAGGTGAGTGCAGGCTGGAGTCATGAAATAGCCACGGCACACACGACAGGCAGAGGGGGCGACCACCACCGCCACCATCACCACCACCACCACCACCACAATCACCACCACCACCACTACTGCAGTTTCCTATCTTGACATGACTGACGGGCCCTCGTTTCCTCACATTCCCCGTGTTCTTGTTCCCCTGACTTATTCACACCAAAGGGAAAGCACGATGCGTGACTCGGAGATAATGTCGTAATATAAATTCCCTCTGCAGGTGTCAAGGTAAAAATGGCGCTTTGATCACTTGCAGCTTTCTTGATTCTCTGGTTGTAAGGATGAGGTGAGGAATGATAGTGTTCAGTAGTGTTCAGGATTGTTCTCGATGCATCAAACCTGCGAACATGTGTTTATACCGATAGGGAGGTGAGCTGTTTTTTTGTTTTGTTTTTTTATGTTTTGCTTCTCATGTCTCGCTTTCATTTTATTCCACTTTTTCTCCCCTTGTACTTACGTCACCTTATAATTCTTACTCATGTTATTCGGAACTTCGTAAATTTCCTTTCAAATCCATAATGAGAAAGTTACTCTTCTACAACTTTCTCATTGTATCTTTATCTCTTTTCCAGTTTAGCACTATTTTCCCCTGTACTCATGCCAGGTCATAGCAGTTACTCGTTATGAAGAACCGCGTGGATCTGCTTACTAATCTATGATGAAGGTATTCTTCTCGCACATTCTCATCTCATCTTTAGTCAGTTTCATTCCACTTTGCTGTCTTGTTTCCTTGTAGTCATGTCAGTTCGCAATATCTCATGTCACGCAGAACCGCCTTAACTTCCTCCTAATATATGACGAAAATATTATGCCACGACTTCCTCATTTCTCATTATTTCTTATTTTCATTACAGTTTGTCACAGTGTTCCCCTTTACTCATGTCAACCCGCAACACTTACGTCACACAACATCGTAAATTTGTTTCTTAATCCAAGAAGAAAGTATTACGAAAACTTCTTATTTCTTCGGCCTTATTTTTATTCAGTTTGTCACCGTGCTCCCTTGTACTCATGTCAGAACGTAACACTTACTCGCGTCACAGAACACTTCCTAACCTATAATGAAAGTATTATTCTTCTAAGACTTTCTCAGTTCACTCTGGTCTTATATTTATTCCTTTGGCGTCATGTATCCCGCTAGTCATGTCAGCTTATAACATTCACTCGTGTCACGCAGAACCACGTGAATTTCCGACCGAATCCATTGAGAAAAAATATCCCAAGACTTTTTTTCCTTTCATCGTCGTCGTCCTTTTATTTCAACTTGTCATTGCGTTCGCTTGTTCTCATGTCAGGTCATAATGCTTACTCATGTCACGCAGAACAAGGTGAATTTGCATGAATGTGCTTCCTAATCCACGGTGCTACTTTTTAATCTGTCATTTCCTTCCTCTCCCTCTTTAATATTCCTTTCACTCCTCCCTAAGTACCCGGAACTTTACTCAACGCAACATTTATGTGGCTTAAAGTTCGCTATGTAATTTAAAACTGCAAGAAAACAATGATTACACACGTTTTAATTCAAGTAGGACTTTAAATCGCTTCTTCACGATAAGATTTCTATTTCCAGCACTGCATTCCGTATCTATCTTTTTCACCTTCAGATTCCTCCGCAGGCCTTGCACCACGAACTGTTCAAAGCAAAACCTTCCGCTGATATTCCATTTATAGCTTCGTGTGACAAGTGGCCATTACTTCGCATTCCTCAACTATGAACGTCACACTAACTTTAAGGGCAGTGTAATTCCTGTCTTCTTCCTGTAATTCACGTTCTTAGCGCCACTTATGAACACGATCTTATTGCCCCGTGTGATAAGGTTTCGTTATTTAAGTTGACGCTTCCACATTGTAGTTTTCTTATAAAGTTTCGACAAATACGAGCGTCACTAACTTGTCTTCCTTGTGAACTTAATCCCTTTGTCTTCATAACTTAATTTTCTTTCCTAACTTAATATCTTTTCTTCCTAACTTAATTTGTCTTCCGGACTGATTTTTTCCCTCCTAGTTTACCAGTGTTTCCTTCCTAACTTAATTGTTTTTATTCGACTTAATTTTCCTTATTTAGTAATTTTCCTTTACTTATTTGTAGTCCTAATGTGACATTTTACTCCCCAATTCAAACCTTTACATTTTACATCTGAATAAAACTTTCGTGAAGTTTTTCTTCTTCTCTAAAACCAAACTTCTTATTACACAAAAGCTCCTATTCCGAAACGTTTTTCTTTCTCTCCACAACTATTTTCAAAGGCCACAGAAATTATTAGCCGGATTCTTGAGTGTGTTTCTCCTCTTCACAATATACAAATCTTGTTAATCTGTCACTAGAAACGTAAGAACGCCCTTGAAAAAAAAAAAAACACATAACTTCAACCAGAGCCTTTTGAAGTGTTTCATAATATGGCAATAAATCTTCTTTTTTTTTCAGTTACCCTTTATCTAGTCACCGCCAACCATTTCAAGGAACCTCTTAAGATTCTTTACCACTTCCTATGGTCCAAGTTATTTCTTCCAAGGTTTTCCATAAAAGGCGATGAAAAATTAAAACGCCACGCCCTTCCCATTACGATGAATAAAGTATGTATGAGAAAGTGTCACAAGGGCTGCGCTTAAACGACCCTTGCTGCAGAGGGCTGGAAGAAACGTCAACTACATGTTACGTGAAGAGGTGAAGGAGGTGACGAGACAAGGAAAGGATGAGGAAAGTATGCCCGGGTGTGTGTGTGTGTGTGTGTGTGTGTGTGTGTGTGTGTGTGTGTGTGTGTGTGTGTGTGTGTGTGTGGGGGGAGATCACCTTTCTCAAACAAAATCACGTCTTTAAAAATCATACACACTGTTTACACACAAAACTTTCTCTGGTAATACATTCCACTGGCCTATTAATGTATTAGTGCACACCCTCTCTCTCTCTCTCTCTCTCT
The DNA here is from genome assembly GCF_035594125.1 of Scylla paramamosain. Taxonomy (NCBI): domain Eukaryota; kingdom Metazoa; phylum Arthropoda; class Malacostraca; order Decapoda; family Portunidae; genus Scylla; species Scylla paramamosain. The sequence goes on from NC_087174.1 coordinate 8,372,131, forward strand.
CTCTCTCTCTCTCTCTCTCTCTCTCTCTCTCTCTCTCTCTCTCTCTCTCTCTCTCTCTCCATGTGTGTGTGTGTGTGTGTGTGTGTGTGTGTCCCCTCACCCTTTACTCACTCAGGAAAAGATCTTAATTAAATCATTGAGCTAAAAACATAAAATTTGTGCATGTGTTGCTGTCCTCCCTTCGGTCTACCTGTCTGAGGGCAGCTAGGTGTCCCCCTTAATGAGACAGGTGAGTGAGGGGCGCCATGGGAGAGTGAAAGGGTGACAGGAAGAGGGAAATGGGGGAGAGGAATTTTATAACCGAAGAACAAGGGATAGGAGAGAGAGAGAGAGAGAGAGAGAGAGAGAGAGAGAGAGAGAGAGAGAGAGAGAGAGAGAGAGAGAGAGAGAGAGAGAGAGAGAGAGAGAGAGAGAAATAATGTGATGAAATGGAGGGAAAAATAGCGAGAGAGAAAGAAAAGAAAGAGAAGAAAGAAGGATGACAGTAAGTGCACCATGAATGAAGAATAATGGGAACAGAAGAGAATGACAGTAACGATGATGATGGAAGAAGAAAATAAAAGGTAAAAGATGTTGAAAGAAAGAAAATGTATATCTAAACATGTCCCAAAAGTGGAGAGAGAGAGAGAGAGAGAGAGAGAGAGAGAGAGAGAGAGAGAGAGAGAGAGAGAGAGAGAGAGAGAGAGAGAGAGAGAGAGAGAGAGAGAGAGAGAGAGAGAGAGAGAGAGACTTCTTTTACGACCATCACTTCCTCTTCTCCTGTTCCTGATAGACAGACAGACAGACAGACAGACAGACAGACAATCATCTTTCCTTTCTTCTTTCACCATCATTTACTTCCCCTCCTCCTTCTCCTCTAGACAGACTGACAGACAGGCAGACACAGAGACAATCTTTTTTTCCTTTCTTCTTTCACCATCATCTAGTTCCCCTCTTCTTTCTCCTCTAGACAGACAGACAGACAAACAAACAGACAGACAGACAGACAGACAGACAGACAGACACACGGAAAGACAGGGACAATTCTTTCTTTCTTCTTTCACCACCATCACTTTCTCCTCCTCCTCCTCCTCCTCCTCCTCCTCCTCCTCCTCTTGGGATATGAATCACTTCTCTCACTCACTCACTCTTCCCGTCCTTCACTGCCCGCACTCCCTCACTCACAAATGTCACCCACTTCGTGACGTTCGCGCACACACACACACACACACACACACACACACACACACACACACACACACACACACACACACACACTCCTGTTGTTCTCCTCTCCTTCATTCACGCTGGGACGCCCATCATTTTCACTTGTCACCATCATTTGAACAAAGTATATTGTATTATCATTCTTACCATAGTCCCTATTATATCAATACAAATAATTTATCAATAACCAGTCATAACTATCATCATCACTTCCAATACATCGATCACTACGCACTGTCAATTATAACTAGCACCATCACCTCTACCACCATGACCTTCACCACCATTACCACCACCACCACCACCACCATCACCACTAATACCATCCCACCATTAGCCTACAGAAGCTCAAGGGAGGGAGGGCGGCCAGCAATAATGACAATTGGCTACCTAATCGATGGCAAATATTACGCCGAAGTCAAGTAAATAGACGAGGACTTTGGGCAGAGCTCCTCATTAATTTTCCCGTAGGTTAATGTGAGGTATTTATCTAATCAATTCTCTTCTAATATAAATGGCTTTCTGCTTGATCCATTTGAAGCCGATGTTTGCTTAGGTCCTGCATGGCTGAATGGCTTCCGGGCACTGCGCTGCTCACACACACACACACACACACACACACACACACACACACCGCCAGAGCTCCCCGGCACACACGCAAAGCACACTAAAGGACACGTATATACTTCTAGAACCAACCAAGAACACCTAAAACTATCAAAAACATCCCAGAGCACTCTAAACACCTCAAAACAGCCAAAAAATTCCCTAAAATACCCTAATGCACCTCACATCGTCTCCAGAGCATTCTAAAAGACTCCCACAATCCGAAACATGCCCAAAGCACCAGGATCACTCCAAAACATCCAAAAATCAATAAATTATCCCCAAAAAATCACAGAACATCTCAAAACACACAAACAAAGCACCTCAAAATGGCAGCAAAACACCTCGAAACACTCCAATCGCCAAAAACACACCTAAAGCAGCTAGAACACCACCAAAGTACCCCAATGACCAATACAGCGACCCCCACCGCCTCCTGCATTACCTTTCCGTGTAGTGACGTCAACTAAGTTTGTCACCTCTATGCGGCCCAGCTGTGCTATTTATTTACCTTTATTGTAAGTGAGGTAAAGGAAGGAAAGCTATCTGGGCTTGAGTAACAGCCACTCAAAAGCTTATTTATTTATTTATTTGCACACACACACACACACACACACACACACACACACACACACACACACACACACACACACACAGGTAGTGTATAAAACCGCTAAAAGCATTAATGCACCTCCCCAACAACGTTTTACCTAAATTGTTCGTAGAAATTGCGTTGCAGAAATAGTTGGATGCTTTCACATATAATTTTTAAAAAATACCACATAAATTTTTGTTTCGTTGATAGACAAATAAAAAAATAACTAGTAACTTTCACGTATAAACTGCCGTACCTGTGGTGAGGTGATCCGCCCTACACTCACTCACACACACACACACACACACACACACACACACACACACTTAATCCCCTCCCAACACACACCTAACTAATACGCACACACGCACGCACATGCACCCATCCAAGCATCCACATACCAATACAACTCTAGCCACACACACACACACACACACACACACACACACACACACACACACAC
>NC_087174.1:8380000-8410000 GCF_035594125.1 Scylla paramamosain
TCCCGTTCGTGATGCGTCTTTAACCAGTCAATCAAGCAACCAAGCAGATAAGTAACCTATGTCCCCATTCTAGTGGTACCTTCAATCTGTCAACACATCCTCCACCGCAATCAGTCATACATCCTTGTTGCTTTAGTACAGTTAACCAGCCATTCACTCACTCATTCACTCATTCATTCAACCACTTACTTCCGTTCTTGTAGTATTCAATCTCTCATACATAAAGGCGTATTCTATCCTCCAACAGAGAGCAGTAAATAAAGGCTGAGCAGACAACACAGAAAACGTAACTTCGCAGACCAAGACTTGACAGCATAATAGGAAAATTAATACAGCAATGGTTCATAACGAAGGAAAGGGCTGTAAATGTTCAGTAAAGAGGACAAAGAGGTTAATTAAGCGTTATAAGGGGAAAATAATCGTCCGCATGGTTTCATCTACCCGGCATATTAAAAAGATGGTGATTCCCAGGCACTGAGAGAGAGAGAGAGAGAGAGGAGAGAGAGAGAGAGAGAGAGAGAGAGAGAGAGAGAGAGAGAGAGAGAGGAGAGAGAGAGAGAGAGAGAGAGAGTGTGTATGTGTGTGAGTGTGTCATAACCATCCATCTCTGTACCAAACTATTAATTCCCTACTTTTCGTTCCCTTGGCCTCATTCTCAGCCTCCCCTGAGCCTTCCCGCCTCCTCCGCCGTGTCACCAAGAATCTCTCTCAGGTAATTAGCAAAGTTGGACAGGTTGGTGTGTGTGTTGATGGTCCAACCTGGCGTTCTTTTTCCTGCCTCGGACCACGAACCACTAGAGGCAACATTGCAACATTAACAATTTACTTTTAAATGATCAGTGTGTGTGTGTGTGTGGTGTGTGTGTGTGTGTGTGTGTGTGTGTGTGTGTGTGTGTGTGTGTGTGTGTGTGTGTGTGTGTGTGTGTGTGTGTGTACTTTTCCCAGCCCCTTCACCATTTCACACTACAACACCCCCGTGACATCCACACTAACTGCCACTAACTCCTTCCTCCCCTCATCCTCACCGACACTTACACACTCGCCTCCCCCTGAGCGTGCCACAAAAATTACTTCCTCCTCGCCTTCCTCCCCAACCATTCCGTTTTCCTCCCCTTTCTCCTCCCCAATTCTCCGCCATCACAGTTACAATGGCCAAAATTATGCTGGTGCCATCTGGGGGCCTGGCACACCTGAGCACGCGCCGCCAGGTGAAGGGGAGGGAAATTCTAGCGTCCGGTTATTCCTTTCTTCCTGTACAGCCTCCCAGACTGGACCAATTTCCACCAACAAAACATCCGTCGCCTGCTGCCAAGTACTTCCCGGCCGTGCGTGGGTGGTAGTGTGTGCTTGCGAGTCTCTGCGTCTTGGCGTATTACTTAGGGAATGAAATGTTAGTTGTAAAAGGGGAAAAGTATATGCTAGTGATTGTCTGCGTTTTTGGTGTGTGCTTTAAGGAATAATAGTTATTGAAGGGATGAAATATAGGTTAGTGATTGCTTGCGTCTCTGAATGTGGTTTAGGGGAATGGAATTTAATGGTTGTAGATAGGAGAGAGAATATAAAAATAAAGTATAACGAGGGAAAACCACAAAATATTTTTATCCATATGCAAAAACATTAACGTACTTTATATATATATATATATATATATATATATATATATATATATATATATATATATATATATATATATATATATATATATATATATATATATATATATATATATATATATATATATATATATTACGTGTTAGTAATCTACAGTTCCTTATAATAAATAGTACCTTGAAAGAATGACTGGCTGACTGACTGACTAAATGGATAAATGAACGACTGATTGACTGATTGACTGACTGAATGAATGAATGAATGAATGGAAGAGCTGACTGACTGACTGAACCATGCAACACTAGAATCTTAAAGCAACACATCTTAAAATAACAATAAAAAACGTCAACTATGCACAAATTTCAAACCTTACAGCTAAATTACGTCTTCTTGATTTGCAGTTCATCAGTTAATAGTACGTACCTTTAAGACACATCACGCATTTATCCTTCCATATATATAATTTTTTTTTTCAAAAACCAAGCCCCATTGTGTCCACGAGGCAGAGAGACAGAGGACACAGGAATTAAAACTCGTAACTGGGAGGAATAAGATTAGGGAAGGGCGTTGTGATTTGTGTAGGAGAGGGAGAGGAGAGGAGAGGAGAGGAGAGGACAGAGGAAAGGAGAGGAGAGGGAGAGGAGAGAAGAGGACAGAGGAGAGGAGAGGAGAGGAGAGGAGAGGAGAGGAGAGGAGAGGAGAGGAGAGGACAGGAGAGGACAGGAGAGGACAGGAAAGGCGAGCGGACAGGAGAGGACAGGAAAGGCGAGGAGAGAAGACAGTAGGAAAAATGGTTAGTGGGTAAAGTGTTAGAGGAAGAGGAAGGCTAGTTTGCACAAAGGAGAGAGAAGAGGAGTGGAGAGAAAATAGATGAGCGAAAAAAAAGAAAAGGATGGAAAGGTATGGAAAGAGAACCGGAAAGGAAAGGAAAGGAAAGGAAAGGAAAGGAAAGGAAAGGAAAGGAAAGGAAAGGGAACGGATAGGAAGGGAAGAGAAAGGAAAGAAAAAGGGACTAGAGAGGAGAGAAAGGTTCAGGAAAGGAGAGAACAAGACAGGAAATCAGAAAAGAGGAGATAAGAAAGAAAAGCAAAGGAAAATGTTAGTGGGCAGTGCGTAAGAGGAAAAGAAAATATAGTTACGCAGAGAGAAGAGAAAAGAGAATAGGGAAAGAGCGGCGACTTGTGAAGAGTGGAGAAAAAAAAAAAAAGAAAAAGAAAAAGCGACATGACAGTCAAAGTGAAGGAAGGAAGCAGAGGGAGAGGATGGAGGGGTGGGTGGGCAGATAGCAAACCAGGGAAGGAGAGGGAGGAAGGGCCAAGGAGAGGGGGGGAAAGGTTACCAGGTAGATGAAGGGAGAAGAGAGAGGTGGACAAAGGCAAGTGTTAGGACGAGAGGCATGGCGCGCGCGCACACACAACAAACACACACACACACACACACACACACACACACACACACACACACCACACACACACACACACACACACACACACACACACAAACATTTTTCTGACATGTGACCCGGCGTGTACTGTGACCTCCCCGTGACCTGATCTCCCTCACTCGCAAAGGCAGACCCATCACGACTCACCGCGACCACACACTACCACCTCCCTCTGCTACAGACTAATTCTGGTAAACTCTGGGATTCCTTGCCTGTATTCCCCCTTCCTATGACTCTAACTCTCACAAAACACCTCCAGTTTTGGATAATGAATTTACCTTTTTCTTTACTTACAGGGTCTTCAATGAGAAATGTTGTTTTTCTTATTTTTTTTTACCTTTAGCTACTGTCGCTGTTGCATAAAAAAAAAAATTTCACTGGACTCCTCCATGCTACAGATTTCAAGGTACTTTCATATTTCACACAGGTTACAATTCAAACATTTACACATTCCATTCTTTCATTTTTTTTTTTTTTTTTTATGTAGGAGGGACACCGGCCAAAGGCAACAAAAATCTAATAAAAATAAAAAAAAGCCCACTGAGATGCCGGTCCCGAACAGGGTCCGAGGTGGAGGTCAAAAATTGAAGGATAAATGTCTTGAAACCTTCCTCTTGAAGGAGTGTAAAGTCATAGGAAGGAAGGGAGTTCCAGAGTTTACCAGAGAAGGGGATGAATAACTGGGAATACTGGTTAACTCTTGCATTAGAGAGGTGGACAGAAAAGGAGTGAGAGAAAGAAGAAAGTCTTGTGCAGCGAGGCCGCGGGGGAGGGGAGGCATGCAGTTAGCAAGATCAGAAAAGCAGTAAGCATGAAAACAAAGATAAAAGATAGCAAGAGATGCAACATTCTGGCGATGAGAAAGAGGCTGAAGACTGTCAGTTAGAGAAGAGGAGTTGATGAGACAAAAATCTTTTCATTCCACCCTGTCTAAAAGAGCGGTATGAGTGGAACCCCCCTCAGGCATGTGAAACACTCCATATATGGACGGATAAGGTCCTTGTACAGAGTCAGCAGCTGGGGGGGATGAGAAAAACTTGCGGAGACGTCTCAGAACACCTAACTTCATAGAAGCTGTTTTAGCTAGAGATTATATGTGAAATTTCCAATTTAGATTATAAGAAAAGGACAGACCGAGGATGTTCAGTGCAGAAGAGGGGGCCAGCTGATTGTCAATGAAGAAGAGGAGATAGTTGTCTGGAAGGTTGTGTCGAGCTGATAGATGGAGGAATTGAGTTTTTGAGGCATTGAACAATACTAAGTTTGCTCTGGCCCAATCAAAAATATTAGAGAGATCAGAAGTCAGGCGTTCTGTGGCTTCCTTGCGTGAACTGTTCACTTTCTGAAGGGTTGGACGTCTGTGAAAAGACGTGGAAAAGTGCAGGGTGGTATCATCAGCATAGGAGTGGATAGGGCAAGAAGTTCTGGTTTAAAAGATCATTGATAAATAATAGGGAGAGTGGGTTACAGGACATAACCCTGAGGAACACCACTGTTAATAGATTTAGGAGAAGAACAATGACCGTCTACCACAGCAGCAATAGAGAGGTCAGAAAGGAAACTTGAGATGAAGTTACAGAGAGAGAAGGATAAAAGCCGCAGGAGGGTAGTTTGGAAATCAAAGTTTTGTGCCGGACACTATCAAAAAATCATAATATGTCTAAGGCAACAGCAAAAGTTTCACCAAAATCTCTACAAGAGGATGACCAAGACTCAGTAAGGAAAGCCAGAAGATCACCACTAGAGCTGTCTTGACGGAACCCATACTGGCGATCAGATAGAAGGTTGTGAAGTGATAGATGTTTAAGAATCTTCCTGTTGAGTGAGGATGGATTAAAAAACTATAGATAGGCTGGAAATTAAAGCAATAGGACGGTAGTTAGAGGGATTAGAACGGTCACCCTTTTTAGGAAGAGGTTGAATGTAGGCAAACTTCTAGCAAGAAGGAAAGGTAGATGTTGACAGACAGAGTTGAAAGAGTTTTGACTAGGCAAGGTGCAAGCACGGAGGCGCAGTTTTCGGAGAACAATAGGAGGGACCCCATGAGGTCCATAAGCCTTCAGAGGGTTTAGGCCAGCGAGGGCATGGAAAACATCATTGCGAAGAATTTTAATAGGTAGTATGAAGTAGTCAGAGGGTGGAGGAGAGGGAGGAACAAGACCAGAATCATCCAAGGTAAAGTTTTTAGCAAAGGTCTAAGCAAAGAGTTCAGATTTAGAGATAGATGTGATAGCAGTGATGCCACGTTGTTGAAATAAAGGAAAGAAAGAAGAAGCAAAGTTATTAGAGATGTTTTTTGGCTAGATGCCAGAAGTCACGAGGGGAGTTAGATGTTGAAAGATTTTGACGCTTTCTATTACTGAGGGAGTTTTTGGCTAGATGGAGAACAGACTTGGCATGGTTCCGGGCAGAAATATAAAGTACATGAGATTCTGGTGATGAAAGGCTCAAGTACCTTTTGAGGCCTACCTCTCTATCATGTATAGCACGACAACAGGCTGTGTTAAACCATGGTTTGGAAGGTTTAGGCAGAGAAAAGGAGTGAGGAATATACGCCTCCATGCCAGACACTATCACCTCTGTTATGCGCTCGGCACACAGAGTTCTCTGTCACGGAAGCAGTAGTCATCCCAAAGAAAATCAGCAAAATACCTCCTCAGGTTCCCCCAACTAGCAGAGGCAAAACGCCAGAGGCACCTCCGCTTAGGGGAATCCTGAGAAATTACATTATGAGAAAGACAAGAACAGGCTCAAGTACTCAGGCAGCGGAGGTGATCACAGAGGCAACGCGCGGGATGCTCTATATTTCAGGACCTTCCCGTAAATACACTAACAGGCAGCGGCTTCTACACTTAAAACACTTCGCTGTCACGGGGATTCTCAAAGGCCACAGAGATGATAAGTTAGGTTCTCGTGGGTGTTCCTCCCACTGACGGAAGGGCTCTGGCTGAAAGCAACAAAAAATGAAAAAAAAAAAATAAATAAGACAGAAAACACTAAAAAAAAACTGACTGTAACGATGAGAAGATGTAGAATCCTTGTTAAACTGTCACTGGAATCATGAAAACACCCTTGAAACCCTGAATCACTTCTACTTCAGCCTGGTGAATGAGAAAAGAGAGAGAGAGAGAGAGAGAGAGAGAGAGAGAGAGAGAGAGAGAGAGAGAGAGAGAGAGAGAGAGAAAGAGAGAGAGAGAGAGAGAACAAGGACAAGGACACGCCTGAAGTTTTATTCCCCGGAATTAAAACGACATTTGAAGTTCATTAATTATTCAAGGAGGTAATTCGAGACCAGCGAGTATGAGGGAATGGCGGGAAGTGAGAGGAGGAGGAGGAGGAGGAGAAAAGGAAGAGGAGAGGAGAGGAAAGAAGCAAGAGGAAAGCTGGAAGAGGAGAAAGACGTACGAGAGGAGGATAAAAGAGGAAGAGGAGAGCCAGAAGAGAAGTGAAGGAAGAGGAGAGAAAGAAGACGAGAGAAAGAAGAAGTGGAGAGAAAGAAGGAAAGAAAGTGGAGGAGGAGGAGAAGAGGAGGAGAAGGAGGAGATGAGAGAAACAAGACAGAATAAGAAGAGAAAGGGGAGAAAGAAGAGATGATAAACGAACGTGAGCGAAAGTAGGGAGGAGGAAGAGAAAGGAGAGGCATGAGGAGAAGAAGAGAGGGAGATAAATGAGTGAGGAGCATAGGAAGCGAAGAGGGATGACAGGCACAGGAGAGGGAGGAGGACAGGATGCTCACAAATCATGGAGATCTACACGGTTACATTAACCTTCAACCTCGTTAGGACTCCAGTGAGCTAATATCCTAAATAAATCTCCCTATGTACATGAATATCCTTCTAAATAAATCTTCCTACATGAATAAAGAAAGCAGGTAGATATTTTAAAGTAAGTATGTTTAGTAAATGCTTCTATTCATGCAGCTGTAGTGGTTAATACCCTTCTAAGTACAAGCTACACATGAGCAAGCAAAATAAGATAAATTAACATATAAATAGGTAAATAAACAAAAGAAAGAATAAATTAATAGACAGGTAAGTAAGCAAAGAAATAAAGAAAAAAGTTAGACAAAGAAAAAGTAAGAAAAAAAACCGAAAAACAAAATTAATCATTCATACACTAAGAAAATACAAACAAATTACTACAAATGCCAAACAAACAAAAAGATAAAAAGATACTTTAACTCAGTGAAGAGAGCTTACTTCCTTCACACGAATTTGATTTTCTTTTCCGAATTTTCAAATCACATTCTTTCACGTATGATTTCAAAATCTTGAGTTTCGTACGTTCTTTTCTATAAGCGCAATCATGAACGTACAGACAAAGACGCTGTTCTGATCACCTTTTGTCTTGCACAACACGTTTCGTTCTTTGTAGTAGTATTTTCATTAACTATAGCATATCTTAGTTGCTGCGGACGCCATGTGACTACAGAGATGTAGCGTTCAACATGACTGCCCTCCCCTCAAAATTAAATAAATAAATCGAACAACTAAAACGAGTGAACAAACTTGAACCAAAGACTATTACTCACACGCTAAAAAAAAAAAAAATAAATAAACGTTAAAAAATATAAACGAGGACAACCATTAAGGAATAAAGTAAACTAAAATACAACAAAATACTTTAGAATCAGTGGGAGACAGCTGCCCTCCTCCACACAAGAGTTGGACCCCTCCCCCCCCCTCAAGCTCCCCGCGGCCTTGGCAAGCACCGCGGGGAGACAGTAAGTGCCGCGCCAAGACAGGGCGAGGGAGACTTATAGCATCGTAACAGTTGGTGGCTTGCCTGAATCATGATTTCTCTCTCTCTCTCTCTCTCTCTCTCTCTCTCTCTCTCTCTCTCTCTCTCTCTCTCTCTCTCTCTCTCTCTCTCTCTCTCTCTCTCACGCACAGTTACGATTCATGTCCTCATGAAAATAAAAAGAAAGAATTTAGTTATATATTAAAGGCGAAGGAAGAATCAAGTTACCACCACCACCACCACCACCACCATAAAGGATAGGGACAACTGCAATAATAACAAGCACTGGATTACCACTACCACCACCACCACCACCACCACTAACAACAACAACGACGACGACGACGAGGGCTCCAAGTCATGGTATTAAATGACCCTTCAATCAAAAACCATGAAACCACTTAAGGGAATGAGCAAGGAATGTAAGTCACATACAAGACTCTTAGCGGAGGAGGAGGAGGAGGAGGAGGAGGAGGAGGAGGAGGAGGAGGAGGTTTCAGGCTCTTAACCCGTTAATGGCCTAACGAGTGGTAGTCAGCGATTCTGCGAAGCGAGTCATTGTTTTAAAGGCGCCATTCAAGTAACAAGGGAAAGATGGATGGACGCAGGAGGAGGAGGAGGAGGGGACAAAGCAGCGGGGTGAGTCGTGGGAGGTACTTGAACACCGGGGCTGCAGCGGGGCACAGACAGCCTGTCGGCGCAAAACGACGTTGCATGTTTTAGCAGCGTATGCAGAATAGATAGTAAAGCGAGAAGTTTCCTCCCCACCCACCCACCCCTGCCTTCGACACGCGGCCCGGGGGAGGAAGGGAAGAATGACGCGGAAGACAATCACGTGAGGGGGAAAGGAAGATTTTTGTGTAAAATAAAAATAGTGAACGACAGCCGAAATAACTTCCAAGACCTGACATAAATGAAATATTATGAAGTACGTCCGTTATTTTCATTACTGCAGATATCATTAAAAGCGAGTCTATAACTAACAAAAAAAATACATAAATAAATAAAATATGCTGTACATTCATGATTTTTTACTATAATGCGTCCAGCTTCCGAAGCAAAAAATGTTGACCAAAGTAATGATTACAAATTGAAAGACAATTTATTGTTGTAAATATTGTATCATTCTGCTGATTATTGTTTAAAAGTTCAGCGCAGGACATTAAACTCACGGCGGCTTCCACGAACGCTGTGCTTCATTCAGCGGCACCAGGTATCCGGTTCTTGACAAGGCTGGTATTGCTTCACGTGTCTCCCAGTGTTGTGTCGTCCCGTAACAGACGCCCGGGTGACGCCGCCTGGTGACGTGTTGCACGGTAGTTTTAACTTAACCTTCATTCCCGTGATCTGGCCTTTAATGACTGAAACAGGTACGCGACACGTCCAGGAGGCCGTGCACCGCCTGTAATATTTGGCGGAGCAGCACCGCGCCGCGTGTTGCTGATGAAGCGTCGTTTCCAGGAAAGGCGGAGGCTGCTTGGTCACATGATGGAAGTATTTGCCATTTGTTTATTTGTTCATTTATTTATTTATTCATTCATTCATCCATCCATTCGTTTATTTACTTTGTGCAAGTGAAGATCTACCAAGAGCACAAAAGCACAAAAAAAAAAGCTATTTCATCTATCCAGAATAAAAGTTCAGTAAAGAAGAGTCAAAGAGAAGGATTACAGGGCTCAGCAAGCGAAATATAGACACACACAAATGTTTATCAATTAAACAAAATCGGACACACAGCGACAGGCAAAAACTGGCTCACAAAACTGAGTCGTAGAAAACAACCAGATGACAAATTTTAAGCGCAAAGAAAATGCTCTGTGTATATTAACTATGCGTTCTACAGTCTCCTTAGTTACTTCTGTTCTTACGTTCTTTGCAAGACACCATGCAATTCTGATGAGTTAAATATGAAAAGACTAGTGTTTTTAATGCGTGAAAGAAGCCAGACAATAGCACAAAGGAAAGCAAAGAGTCTATTATTTGCTGCTCCGGGAGGAAACAAAAAATAAAGTCAATCGGAGAAGAGTCTCAAATGGTGGTCAGATTTATGGATTATGTCTTTCCGTCTCAAGACACCCCAACAAATTCATACCACTGCAGGTACAATCAGGGACAGAAGTAGCACATCCTTCCACACTAACTTGCACTATGCTTCGTGTTTCCCTTTATTCAACTACAGATAGTCTACGTAAAAATAATATATATATATATATATATATATATATATATATATATATATATATATATATATATATATATATATATATATATATATATATATATATATATATATATATATATAAGCTCTGTTTTCTAATATGGACCAATTTCAAATGGTACAAAGATGACTAATCGGGTTCTTATAGTTTTTTTCTTTTTTCCGATCGATAATACATAATCCTTGTTAAACTACCATTAAAATCACAAAAACACTCCTAGAAAACCCAATAGCTTCCCATACAGTATGTTAAGTTTCACTGCGATATGAAACAAGTAATATCACTAAAATGTAATACGTGAAACCTTCATAAGCATCTACAGGAAAGAAAGGGATAAAAGAATGTATTTTTGCAATTTCTACCCAGTTTAATGATTGGAGGTGGCTACAGAGCAAGTAAAGATGTCTCAGAGTGGTTTGTAATTAAGGAAAAATGTGCCAAATAGCAATGAAAGGGTTAAAAGTAGCCAAGACAAGACGCTGAAAAGTTTGAGAGCACAGTTCATGTATTTCTTCACTACTTTTTACTGGTCTTGCTTAAAAATAAATAAAAATTAATGAAAAAAAATAAAGGAAGAACGACGTGGGTAACAAAACCAAACGCAACAACAACAACAACAACAACAACAACTTAAGGCAATAACAAGAGCAAAATAGAAACGAACAGGAGGTGGAGGAAATGAGAGAGGAAGAAGGGAAAGAAAATATGAGTTGCACAAAACCACAAAACATTTCCTCTCCTCCTCCTCCTCCTCCTCCTCCTCCTCCTCCTCCTTCCTAAAGTCACTCATTGTCTAACTTCTGCAGGTGTTAACGAGAGAGAGAGAGAGAGAGAGAGAGAGAGAGAGAGAGAGAGAGAGAGAGAGAGAGAGAGAGAGAGAGAGAGAGAGAGAGAGAGAGAGACGCAGACAAAAGGAACAAGATAAAGAACAAAGTAAAGGAAGAAGAAAGAAGTCGAAGGAAAGAATGACACGGAGTAAAAAAGGTGCGGACAAAAAAAAAAAGCTGAAAAATTAAGAGAGGTGGGCGATAAAGGGAAGAAAGGAAAAGAGAAAAGACGTCACGGCGAACTGGAAAAGGGAGAGCAAAAGAAAAAAAATAAAGAAAGGAAAGGAAAATGGAAGAAAAGAAATATCGAAAACTAAGATGAGAAAGAAGATTAGGTGAAAGAATGGAAAGAAAATATTACAAACGAACACGAACAAGAATATACGCGGTAAAAATAAGAACGGGAACAAAAAAAAAAAAAAATAAGGAAAGAGTGAACAAGAACAAGAGCAAGAGAATGGGAGAAAAAGAAAAAATAACACAGAAGCAAGAAACGTGAAAGATTATCACTCACATTATAAACGTAACAAGTTTTGAGAAATCGTGATTTTCTTGATACAAAAATTAAACGACTTAACTTTTTTTCCTTCTCCTTTACACATTTCCTTTCCTCTTTTTTTCCTCCTCTTCTTGTCATCATTGTCACCATTATTGTTATTGTTATTATTATCATCATTACTATACCTCCTCTTTTTCTTGAATCCCTCCTGTTCTTCCTCATCCCCCTCCATCTACTTCGTCACCTCTTCCTGCTCCTCTTCCTTCTCCTCCTCCTCTTCCACCTAGTCACTCCTCTCAGTCCTCCTCCTCCTCTTTAAACCACAAAAAAAAAAAGCAGAACATATATCAAAAACACAAATACTCTACGCCTTTTAACCCCAGTGAATGTAACAGTCACACCTTCCTGGAAAAAGAGTTAATAGCAAAGATGAGCTCTGCGGAAGTCGTAAGGGAAAGCGACCCAGAAAAAAAATAAGGTGATAAAATAATACATAAAAGGTAGTAACTCTTAACCCTGATTCTGCTGAGAGGAACAAGGAAGATGCGTGGAGCGAATAGGAAAGTGTAGAGGAATATAGCAGAAAAATGTAAAAAAGAAAAAAGGGAGAAAAAGTAAAGAGAAAGAAAGAAAGAAAGAAAGAAAAGAAACATGGGATATTTTCTACTAAGGAGGATGAGAGAGAAAAAGAACTGCAAGGAATATAGCGAAAAATGCAGAAAGGGAAAAAAGAAGGAAAAAAGTAGAGAGAAAGGAAGAGAAAGAAAATATGGGATTCTTTCTATGAAAAAGTAAGAGGAGGGGGATGACAATAAAAAGGGAAAATAATCAGGGAGAAATCATTCAAGGGGAATGTGATCTGACGGGACACACACACACACACACACACACACACACACACACACACACACACACACACACACACACACACACATGGCGGGAGAGAGAGAGAGAGAGAGAGAGAGAGAGAGAGAGAGAGAGAGAGAGAGAGAGAGAGAGAGAGAGAGAGAGAGAGAGAGAGAGAGAGAGAGAGAGAGAGAGAGAGAGAGAGAGAATGTTTAATAGCTGGAAATGTTTCCGCCCATATTACCATGAGCTCAAAAAGAACAACAACAACAACAACAAAACAACAACAACAAAACATTAACATTGATATAATCAGCAAAGCATTACAAGAACAAAGGGCTGCACTATACCTACAAATACACCAAACAATACACAACTATTGGAAAACACCAAAAACACACATCCACAACTTTTTTTGTGTGTATGTGTGTGTGTGTGTGTGTGTGTGTGTGTGTGTGTGTGTGTGTGTGTGTGTGTGTGTGTGTGTGTGTGTGTGTGTGTGGAAGGAGTGACAGGTGGAGTTATCTCATTAATCCTCAGGTGTTGCATGAGCTTGTTTGTTCCTCACCTGTAATGGACGTGAATTGGAAACCATCAGGTATTTTTTTTTTTTTTTTGTTTATATATACTTTCTGCAACTTGCTCAACACAATTATCCAGTTTATTGTTTCGGTATAATGTATGAGAGTATCCGTCTTCCTGTCGGTTTTACTTGGCTGTCTCTTATCTGTCTGTCTGTCTATTCTACCGTTTTACTTGCCTGTCTGTCTTTGTCTATGCACGTATATATGTCCATTTTACTGTCTGTCTGTCCGATTTTATTTCGTATGTTTGTTCGACTGTCTGTCTGTGTATGTATGTAAGTATTTATGTATGTATGTATGTATGTATGTATGTATGTATGTTTGCACTTCGTCTGTCTATCTGCCCATCTCTCTCTCTCTCTCTCTCTCTCTCTCTCTCTCTCTCTCTCTCTCTCTCTCTCTCTCTCTCTCTCTCTCTCTCTCTCTCTCTCTCCCGGACCTTGGCAGTTTTGGGTTCGAACGCGGCGTAGCCCAAGTGAGTAACACCCCAGGTGAGTGACGCCCCAGGTGAGTGAGGCCCAGGTGAGTGAGGCCTAGGTGAGTGACCCCGAGGTGAGTGAGGCCCAGGTGAGTGAGCCCGAGGTGAGTGAGGCCCAGGTGAGTGAGGCCCAGGTGAGTAAGGCCCAGATGAGTGTAGCCCAGGTGAGTAAGGCCCAGATGAGTGTAGCCCAGGTGAGTGGAACCCAGGTGAGTGAGCCAGAGGTGAATGTGGCCCAGATGAGTGTGGCCCAGGTGAGTGAGGCCCAGGTGAGTGAAGCCCAAGGTAATCCGGGACCACTTAGTCTGCCGCGAAATAACTTGATGACTAAATGACCGGAATACCAATGACGCCGGTACCTGGTGACCTGTTCTGAGGCAGGTGAGCACGGAGACTAAAGGTGAGTAGTAGCGGGAAGTAGAATACTCGCAGTAGAATAAATACCCTAACTAGTAAGTATTCCCACCATTTTCTGTTATCATTCTTCATTTCACTTCAATTCAATTCGATTAGTTAACCAGCCAGATATAAATACAAGAGTAGATGTGAATCATGGAGTATAAACATGTCGGGGCTCCTTAAATGAAGTATTTCTGACAACCCCCTTATATATTATCCACTCATGTAAAAAAAAAAAATTAAAAAAAGGCACACGAGGTATTATGTAACTTTGTACTGACCTGCATTTCAGATTAACATTTTGATTAAAGGAGATGGAAGGCGGGTTGTAGCTCAGTCCCCCCGCTAAGCAAGGGCTGGACGACTGACTGACTGACTGAGTGGCGGGCTGGCACAGACGGCGGGGAAAGACAAACTCTGGTGCTCGTACATGAAAGAACTTCCCGGATTGGAGTTTTGTATCGCAGCTTTGAAGTGCGGCGGGTCTTGCTATGAATTATTCCTTACTGTCGCCTTTCTTTTTCTGGCGTGTGTAGGACTAGCTGAGAGCAACAGCGGGAGCGTATGAGAGAGAGGTGGAGGGGGGTTGGAAGGGAAGGGAGAGACAGACTGCTACCAAATACAAAAAAGAAATAAATAAATAAAAAATAAATAAAAAAAACAGCAGGAAAAAATAACAAAAACTCACAAAGGAAAAGAGAACCAAGAAAAACAAAAAGATGAAAAGAGTGAGTAAGAGGAGGAAGTAATAAAACAAAAAAAAAGAAAAAAAGACGATCAAGAATTAGAAACGAGAGAGAGAGAGAGAGAGAGAGAGAGAGAGAGAGAGAGAGAGAGAGAGAGAGAGAGAGAGAGAGAGAGAGAGAGAGAGAGAAGAGAGAGAGAGAGACCTCTCTAGGGCAACGAGATGAAACTTAATCTGAAAAAAAAACATACACGTGTCATGGAAGCGAACAGGAATTACTTTACCCCTAACAAATAAACCACTCGTATTTGTAATTAGCTATCTGACTAAGACTTATCGACCAATCACCCAACATCTATGTACACACTACCGGACCTTAATACACACGTGCCAAGGAGGTGGAGAGGAATCACTTTGATATTGCCAATGGAACAACCACCTTCACTCCACCGTCACTGTGAAAACACGCTGAAATACACTCAACTAACAGCCTGGGAAGCAGCAGCGAGGTTCAGGAGCACTAATCATTAATGTTGGTGCGTGCATGGCTGGCTGCCCGCGACCCGCACACAGGCTGCCTTGTGCTGAGTCTTGCAAACACCGACACATGAGGCAAGACTAAGGAGTGAATGGCCGACTGTACCGAGAGAGAGAGAGAGAGAGAGAGAGAGAGAGAGAGAGAGAGAGAGAGAGAGAGAGAGAGAGAGAGAGAGAGAGAGAGAGAGAGAGAGAGAGAGAGATCCATGCATACGTGAGTCCAGAGGGGAAAGAAAGGATTTCGATGAATATAGTATGGCGGTGTGTGTGTGTGTGTGTGTGTGTGTGTGTGTGTGTGTGTGTGTGTGTGTGTGTGTGTGTGTGTGTGTGTGTGTGTAGGCTGGTAGAGAGACAGCCAGATAGACAGGTTTCTTGCTACCATATTTTCATTGTACAAAAACACGGAGTAAGTGAGAAGCACAGCCGACGCACCTGTCCCACACCTGTCTCACACCTGTCTCTCACATAATCACTTCCTCACACCTGTGCCCCGCCGCTTCCCATGCATACCGAGGCAATATCCCCCTCATATCTTCCTCATTTTTCACTCCACCGCCACCACAGACAAGTCCACCCAAGCCTGCCTTCCTCCACATCTGATACACCAAAGGAGAGGGCGGGAAGGAGGAACGGGAAGGGGAAGAGAGGAAGGGAAGGAAAGAAAAAGGAAAAATATGAGTGATGGATGAAGGAAGGTGAGAGAGAGAGAGAGAGAGAGAGAGAGAGAGAGAGAGAGAGAGAGAGAGAGAGAGAGAGAGAGAGAGAGAGAGAGAGAGAGAGAGAGAGAGAGTGTGTGTATCCTTTGAAATATTAACTATTGTCTTTGTAGACTTGCCTGGCTTTGATATATATATCTTTTTTATATCGTGTGTGTGTGTGTGTGTGTGTGTGTGTGTGTGTGTGTGTGTGTGTGTGTGCGCTGCCTTTAACTTATATATCACCTATCCATTTATCAATACACCTATTAATCAACAATACAACACTAATAATATTCCTGAACGCTTCAACACTTACCAATAATAAAATAATCACCTCGCCTCTTTATCCCCCTCCCTCCCTCCCAGGCCATCATTATCATAACAAAGGTGACCAGCAACGCAGCACCAAGTACAGCCTCTACTCGGCTCAGCAATCACGTGACTCACATTACCGCACCACTGAGAGATGACTAATTGCAGGTATCTCATATTATAATAGTAGTCCATATCACGTGTCTATGCTAATGTGGCAAAAATAGCTCTCTCTCTCTCTCTCTCTCTCTCTCTCTCTCTCTCTCCTCTCTCTCTCTCTCTCTCTCTCTCTCCTCTCTCTCTCTCTCTCTCTCTCGCTACAGGAGGGTTTTTTGCTACTGTACAATACTCGTAAAAATTAAATAATGGTGCGTTTTAATATTTATTTTCTAATTGGAATAACGATGTTCGAGATCAGAAATAAGAGTATTAGAGGAACAGTGCACGTGGGTTAGTCTGGGATCAGATGGAAGTGAGACAAGACTGCGGTGGTTTGGCTAAGCGCAGGGGAGAGATAGGTGTGTGGAGAGGATGTGGGAGGATACTAGAGACGGACCCACCAGACAGGAGCAAGAAAGAAAGACCAAAGATCATACAGATGCACTCAAGGAAGTTACGTAGGTGAAGGTGAGGCAGGGGAGCAGAAGACAGAGTAAGGTAAAGACGAGTGGTCTGCCGTGATGACCTTTTAGGGGGAGGAACTCAAAGAAACATGTGTAAAATCTAAATATACTGAATTCGCTATAGAGATTTTGTGTCTCATGACTTGATAGGCTTGTTTGCTGTATTATAGAGGAAAGTTTAGACCCACAGTGCTGGCAGCAGTAAACTCTGGTAAACTCTGGAACTCCCTGCCTATATATTGCATCCTTCCTATGACTTGAACTCTTTCCAGACACTTATCCTTTTAATTTTTGATGACCCGCTTCTGACTCTGGGAACCGGCACCTCAGAGGCCTTTTTTTTTTTTTTTCTTATAATTTTTCCCTTGGCCACTGCCTCTTCTACATAAAAAAATGAATAAAAAATAAATAAATAAATAAGTAAAATATTGGTTACTTTTTTGAGAAACATAAGCCCATCATCAGATTGTCAAATAAAGTATATTAAAAAATTGAAACAAACATTAAAACAATGATGAAAAGAACAGTTCTCTTGAGGAGAGGCAGGAAGCGTTTGACCTCCTGGCCTTACACTGCGGACCACCTACGCTCATGTACACCAACATATGAAAACACACACTACCTTGCCGTGGATGAGAGCTCCTACCGGTAGAAAATAAACAAAACACAGTTTATTTTAACTGTTATAGTCGCTAAACCATAATACTGTAAATAAAAAAATACAATCCAGACCTAAACAAAACCGAATACAAAACCCTAACTTTGCTTGAAAGAAGTGAGAAAATTCTTTTTTGCATTAATAGCAGTAATAATAATAATAATAATAATAATAATAATAATAATAATAATAATGATAATAAT
Organism: Scylla paramamosain; assembly: GCF_035594125.1. Classification (NCBI taxonomy): domain Eukaryota; kingdom Metazoa; phylum Arthropoda; class Malacostraca; order Decapoda; family Portunidae; genus Scylla; species Scylla paramamosain. The sequence goes on from NC_087174.1 coordinate 8,397,364, forward strand.
GATAATAATAATAATAATAATAATAATAATAATAATAATAATAATAATAATCTACAAAAATATTAACTCGTACATTTGAAGACAGAACTCTCACTAGAAAAAAAAAAGTGACGGTAATATTTTAGAAAGCAAATCCACCACCTTACTTCACAAAAAAACAACCACTAATTCCACAGCACAAGTAAATCGCGGGACAAAGTTAGCGTACCAAGAAAGATATTCTGGCGAGTACGGGGCGTGTTGGCAGCGTTACATAATGCAGCGGCGCATCGGCCAGGAATAGTTGGGACGATGGTAAGAGAACAAACATGCAAACTCTGAAATTAATACAGGAATATGCACCAGAACGACACAGAATTTGAGGCGAGAACAGCTCTAAATTCATCTTAAAAAGTATAATTCTTTGGATTAACTGAAAATAAGACACAGAAAAAGAAGAAACAGAATATATTTCGAGGGAGTTTGAAATGAAGGAGGAAACTGAACGAGGCGTGCTCCTGTTCAGTAGTGCAATAATGTAACACAACACAGCCAAGAGAATTCCCAACTTTTGATCTTCCTATGATATCTAAATGGAGCGAATACCGTGTGATTTTAAGTGCCTCAAAGCCTCAGTACCTCCTAATACTATAGTTGGGATCTCAATGACGGCCGATATATGATGTCCACTTGTGTTCACTTTTCATATCAAACCCACCCAACATTTCACACAATTATCCATTTTCCTTAAACATTATTTTATCTGAGTAACCCTGAGCAATTATATTTCGCAATAATTGAACTACATGCACCAAGAAGATTCGTTAATATTTAATAATTTCCTCTGATTATTATTTCAAATTGCTCAAGACCATTTTATCAAACCAAGGAAAGAGTCATAGCACATGAAGGGCTAATTACAATGAACTAATCCAGTCATCAACACTGAACATTGCCAAGTTTTCCCTCACCAAAAGTCTTAACCTAAAGTACCAGCTCCTATGATAAATTAGCTTCCGAAGTTGGGTGTTCTGTGTCGGTTAAGATAACCATTTTAACTCCTTGCCTTCCTAACCTCATACTCTTAAACGTTTTGGTGTCTAACCTAAGCTCCTTTTAATAATTCGTGGTTAGTCGTCGAATTTTCAAGAGAGTTTCCGTGATTGTAATAATAGTTTAACAACGATTTTTGTACCATCACTGGGACAAAACAGCCTTGAAAACTTAATTAATCATCTCTAAGGTCTTTGAGAATAATCTCAATGAGAAAGTAGCGCGTTTAGCAATACAGCTCCTAGGTTCTTACCCTACACAAGGACCTCGCAATCAGTGTTTAGAGTACGCCTCCCATACACACATGATGAGACCAGGCAGTCTTTTTAAACGAAATGGAATCAAACACAACCCATCTCGTCACTTCTCGTGTGTATTTCGTCTTCAATACGTATCTACCTATTGCTCCCAGGCTCAGTGCTCTTCTATACCTGCCACCCGTGTACTTCTCTCCGGCGAGGATAAGATCGGAGCGCGCTAGGAGAGGAGGGCGCGGGTAAGAGGGGACGAGGAGCATACGCGAGGGCCCATCCAGGCAGAATTCCGGCAATGAATTAGTAGCGCGGAAGCGACAAGGCTGAGCGACCCGCGCTGCTGTAAAGTAATTGAGAGAGAGAGAGAGAGAGAGAGAGAGAGAGAGAGAGAGAGAGAGAGAGGAGAGAGAGAGAGAGAGAGAGAGAGAGAGAGAGAGAGAGCGGGCAACCAAACATCCGGAAAGAAACAGACAGACACCCAGAGATAGAGACCGAGACAGAGAGAGAGACTGAGACGGGCAAAGACAGACGGAGAGGCGGATTCACAGAGAAAGACAGAGACAACTGACACAGACAGAGAGAGACAGACAAAAAACAGCTAAACAGAAACATAGGCAAGCAGAGGAGAGAGAGAGAGAAGAGAGAGAGAGAGAGAGAGAGAGAGAGAGAGAGAGAGAGAGAGAGAGAGCTATATAATGCATAGTCTCGTTTTAACGCAGGATCCATTTAACGATTGGCCCGTTTAACGCTACATTGGGCCGCCCCGGTCTTTGCCTCACGCGGCGTTGGATTTACGCCCTAACGTGCATCGCCGTCATTAGCACCTGCACCTCATTAGACAAGAGCGACGCGCAGGTACGAGGATGAGGGAAGGCGAAACTAAAATATCTGTATACGGAAAATGAAACCAAGTATATGTTACAATATGCATAAAATTAAATGTATATCCAATAACGTTTTGCAATTAGAGACGAAAGGGATAAAAAAAAAGAATGAAACAGAAAAAGAAATCTAAAGGGGAAAACATAAAATATACAGAGGACCAAAGTATTTACATGCTACAAAATACATACAAAAAAAAAATTAACTGTCTGTCTCATAATATATACAAACTACGAGGGAAAATCAAAAGGGAAAAAAATATGAAAAATACAGAAAAGCAAAGTACGAACAAGTATATAAGTTACAAAATACGTACAAAAAAAAAATGAATCGTGTATCCAATAATATATGCAAACAAAGAAACAAAAGTAACAGAAAGAAAAAATGAGCCTGAAAAATAAATCAAAAGGAAAAGCATGAAAAATACAGAAAAAAAATTAAAAAGCCAGGAAAAGAATGAAAAGTTACTAGCATACAATTAAAAAAGGAGCTTCCCATTGAACATTTTACAGACGCAGAAAGAAGAGATAGAGAGAAAAAAAAAACACGAAAAGAATCAGGTATCACTCGCCGCCCGGGTCTTCTATGCAATGAATAATAAAACAAAGGAACACGAGAAAAAAATATCTGGATAATTTTTACTGAAGAGAGAGAGAGAGAGAGAGAGAGAGAGAGGAGAGAGAGAGAGAGAGAGAGAGAGAGAGAGAGAGAGAGAGAGAGAGAGAATTAGGATATACTGAAACAGGCAGACGGACAGAATCACGATGGAAAAAGACAAGAAAGAGAGTAAGACAGACTGACAGACAGACAAAAGGAATGAATTGCAGACAGACAGGCAGACAGACAGACAGACAAAGTGGAAAGCAAAAGAGCAATTACAACAACCTGGCGAACTTTGAACTGAGGCAACACACACACACACACACTCACACACACACACACACACACACACACACACACACATACACTCAAAAAAATCACTAACAAGCTCTTGTCAAACTTGAGGCCAAAGACCCCCCCAAACCTCCCCCTTAAAAAATTTCTCCATCCAACTATTACTATATCTGCCCCCCTTCTCTCTCTCTCTCTCTCTCTCTCTCTCTCTCTCTCTCTCTCTCTCTCTCTCCTCTCTCTCTCTCTCTCTCTCTCTCTCCCTCTCTCTCTCTCTCTCTCTCTCTCTCTCCTTGTTGCTTGATGACGTGTCTTCTTTTGATTGATCTCGGAACAGTACAAGTGTGTGTGTGTGGTGTGTGTGTGTGTGTGTGTGTGTGTGTGTGTGTGTGTGTGTGTGTGTGTGTGTGTATTCCTATACCTATGTGTTGTTGAAGAAGCAACAACAATGGCCTATTTAGTAGTAGTAGTAGTAGTAGTAGTAGTAGTAGTAGTAGTAGTAGTAGTACTAGTAGTAGTAGTAGTAGTAGTAGTAATACGTAACAGCAGCAACAGTTGTAGTAGATAAATTAATCTTGCTCACAAAATTACATTAATAATCAAATTCATTCGAACGTGTTTTTTTTTTTTATTCTGTGTAAGAGGCGCTGGTTTCTATCTCCCCTACCCTCCCTCTGCCACCTCCCCGCCCCGCTGTGCTCCCCCACCATTATCACCACCCCCACCCCATCACCCCGCACCATCACCATCATCACAGCACGCTCACTCATTTCAATCTCCATTATAATTTTTCTGTGCAATATTGAAATATGTGATTAATATTTGGTAAGAAAATGCTTAATGAGATTTTTTTCTCTCTCCCCTCGCAAAAAAAAAATTACATTATGAAAAACGCGTATTTTCAGTCACTTGAGTGGAACAATTTCATCATTATCGCCACCGCCACCGCCAACACCCGCTGCTCCCTCCACCGCAGAACAAAGGGTTTATCTCCACTCCTCCACCTGGACTCTCACCTCCACCTGCTGGCCTCCCTCACCTCCACCTGGACTCTCTCAACTCCACCTGCTGGCCTCCCTCACCTCCACCTGGACTCTCTCAACTCCACCTGCTGGTCTCCCTCACCTCCACCTGCTGGCATCCACTCATCTCTCATTTATCATCTAACATTTGTTTCCCTGAGCTCCTCCTCCCTCAGTCATCATCATCTCATATCTTACGGCTTGCTATCCTTACTATATCTATCATAACCTCATCTTTTGTTCTACTCTCCTCATCTCTTAGTTCTCATAATTTCACATCTATTGCCTTTTACTCCTCATCTCTCATCATCTCGTATCCTTTGCCCAGCTCTCCTCTTCTCATCACATCCTCGACCTTTTCCAAGACTCAAAGGTCACTCACAGCAGCATACAAAGAAAGAAACACACACCAGGGTTATACATGCTCTCATATTCCACCTTCGTATTGTTCCGTGTGTCTGAATTAATCGTATCTTTTTTCACTAACTTATTTCTGAATCTCAAACTAATTTCTCAGCTCAGTTTAATATTTCATGTCGGCCTTACGTGGCTCTCTCATACGTCCATGTTGAGTATTACTTGCTTTCTTCATGCGTTCATCTTTAATCTTGCTCTCCTGCGCTGCTTCATATCCTTGTTGTTCGGATCATCTCGACACTGTTTTGCCGGCATGAAGATTCACTAAGGCACTCCATCTGCTTCACTCCCATGTTTCCTATTACGAACATTTAACAACACTCCATCAGCATTCATTGTTAAATCACTCACTCACTCACACACTCACTGTTACTCATTTGTTTGTTCATTCACTCAATCTCTCAATCAAACAGTCAGTCATTCATTCAACTAATCAATCAATTCAGCCCAGTCGTTCACTCAATCTATCATTAATTAGTAGTCAATCAGTCACTCTTCTGTTTCAATGTTTCATGAGAGAGATTTCAAGACACTTCTCAAGCTTTGGATAATCCTTTTCAGACTATACTCTCTGGGAACTGCCATCTTCATTAGGCCATTTTATATTTTATTATTTTTGTTGGCCTAGACCAGAGCCCCACTTACATAAAAAAAGTCAGTTGGTCGGTCAATTAGTCAGTTAATCTTCCGTAAGCACAGCACACATGACAAAAAATTCTTCTTTTTTTTCCTTTATTTTCAGCGTCATCATAATTCCTAGTCCTAAATTTTCACGTTCGTTTCTTAAGCACCAAAGGACTCCGTTGTTGCGACATAATCACATCACTCATTCCATTAATCGTATAGTTCAATGTGAAGTCACTAATGTTACGTGGCGAAGGTCTGGTGGCGCCACCCAATCCTGCGCCTCGGTCAATGAAGTTAATGCGGTCAGTTTCATTCTCCGTTACTTTTGTTAATCAAGCCTTGCCTGTTACCACTTCCAATCTTCAGCACCCAACATTATTACAAAGATTTGAACTTGATAATTTTATGTATTTATTTATTTATTTATTTATTTTTATTATGGATGAATAACCACGCACGAGATGTTTTATATATATTTTTTTTTTTTCATGTACTTCTTGTTTTTGCCAATTAATGATCCGTATGTGGTCAGGTTTTGAGTCCCCAAAATAAAGTTAGATAACATTGTTCTGTTTTAATTTCAGTGCAAGTGTTCACTAATATATTTTGAAAAGTTCGTTGTTGCTGTTGTTGTTGTTGTTGTTATTATTGTTTTCAATAAATACAGGAATCTTTGAATCTTTGACATTTCCTTTCCGATAAATCATCGTGATTACAATTGTTCCTGGAAGTCGATACAAAAAAGTTACCTTCATCTATTTAAAAGTATCCTTCAAAACAAACTGTGTTCGCTTTGAAAAGGTTAGTTCGTCCTTAGCTTTTCGTTATATATATTTTTTTTTTTGTTATATCTGACTTATATATTCAACATAACAGTTACGGTGTTATCAATACCTGATTTTTTTAATTTTTTTTTATTGGAGTTATTTACAGAAACTCGCTCTGTTTTGCAGGAAATAATGCTTGCGTCACACCTCACCTGCACCAAACACCTGCTGGTAATTACTTGCATAACTGTATTGTCATCACCTTGCCTGTCATCACCACAACACTGTTTTGTTCAGCTGTAATGACCGTCTATACTCATACGTTCACACGTATAAACAAAAACAGGCGTCAGTATACATGTACATAACAAACACAAGAGAATGGAAAGACATATAGACCTGCCAAAAGAGGTTACGTCATACTCTACAAAATGGCTCAGAAGAAGAGGAACAGAAAAAGCGATATTTGGAAGCCAACCTCGGCCTACCACGTCCCATTTCATCTTGACAATTGCTGAGCTCTAAACTCTCTCACTACTAAACACACTATGGCATTTACTGCTATAAAGTCACTGAGCCAAAATAAAAGTACAGGCAGTTAAAGATCTCAACAACTCCATCACTCTATCTTTCAGAGGTACCTTTAAAAAATAGCACTGAATGGGCACCACAAACCATCAAGTTTGAGAAAAGGCCATGGCAGTGATGCGGGCGGCAGTGAGTGATGAAATTCTGAACGGAAGTAGCACAGCAGGCGACCTTTGCACCTCCTTATAAAAACAGTTCATTAATCCATATATTATATAAACTTGACTTACAGCCAAAGCAGCAATAGGAACAAAAGTCTAAGATGAAATTCTGAACCTAAATTGCATAGTAGGCAATCTTTACACCGTTCTAAGCACCTCAGTATCAAGCAGTTAATTAACCTCCATTCGATTTACAGACACTAGATTCACTGGACTTTGAGAAAGCAGAACTTGGGAGAACTAAACATGAACAGACAAGAAAACAGACACATTTCCTTCGATACTCTAAGTCTCGCATCTGTCACAAACCATTCAATTTACAGACGCAAGATACACTGGACTTTGAGAGAGCAGGACTTGGGAGAACTAGACATGAAGAAACAGAAGAAAACAAACAATTTCCTTCGTTACTCTGCTGTATCTATCACAAACCGAACTTCCGGCACACGTCAGTGCTGATGGGCGCCATAAGAGAGTGAAAGGAAGAAGATAAAGAGTGGAGGGGGACGAAGGGAGTGAGGAAGGGGAGGAGGGAGAGATAAGGCACCCAGAGAAAAGACGGAGAGAAACAATTGGAGAGAAACTGGCAAACCGTCGGCCAGGAATAACGATGATGGCGTTTTCTCTCTCTCTCTCTCTCTCTCTCTCTCTCTCTCTCCTCTCTCTCTCTCTCTCTCTCTCTCTCTCTCTCTCCTCTCTCTCTCTCTCTCTCTCTCTCTCTCACCATGGAAGCTCGATAACGTAAGGGGAACCGATAACTAAGTCGGGAGAAGAAGAGGGGAAGAGAGAAATAGGGGAGAGTGAAAGCGGAAACGAGAGGAAGGGAAAGGCTGATAACGAGAAACAGGAGAGAGAGAGAGAGAGAGAGAGAGAGAGAGAGAGAGAGGAGAGAGAGAGAGAGAGAGAGAGAGAGAGAGAGAGAGAGAGAGAGAGGAGAGAGGAGAGAGAGAGAGAGAGGGGAGATAAATAGATAAGCAGGCGGAAAATAAGGAAGGTTAATGCAATAGTTATCACTTGCCATAAAATAGGAAAAAAAAGGGAAAAATAATAATAAAGTAATAAAAATTGCAAGAACACGAGAAAGAGAATAAATAAGAAAAAGAGAATAAGAGAAAGTATGGAAAGAAAAAAGAAGAAAACAATAGGTATGGAAAATGGTTTAGACAAGGAATAGATGTGGAGGAGGAAATGGAAGAGGAAGGAGGGAAGCGGAAAAGAAGGACAAGAGGAGCGAGGTTGAGATGATAATAGGGAATGGAGAGGTGATCCCTTAAACAAGACCCCGCTGTGAAGAAAATGGGGGTTTGCGTGCAAAAATCGGGTATTCCCTTCGTTCTTTTCACTGACCCAAGATTCATGGAGGAGGAGGAGGAGGAGGAGGAGGAGGAGGAGGAGGAGGACTAAAACGGAGAAAAATAGAAGAGGAAAGGAAGAAAAACGTGAAAATATAAAAGAAACAGAAATTATCACTAGTGTTTGAGAATACAACATCAACAACAACAACAACAACAACAACAACAACAACAACAACAACAACAATTAGCCATCACATTACACTCAACACCAGTAAATCAAACACACGTAAAAAAGAAAGAAAAATCCTTCACATAACTTTTATTAGCTACATACTTTTCTCAACAAAGAAACGTATTACAATTTACATTTTCTTTTTACTTGCATTTCTCTGCAAAACACAGAGAAATACAAAACAATACTTCATAGACATTAGTACGATATAATTGATTGAGCTCCCTGTGTGTGTGGTCGGGTGAGGTCACAGGCGTCACAGGCAGCATCCGAAACCGTAACATTGCTCGCCCACACCTAGGCATGTTCTCAAGCCTCACAAAAAACATGATGTTGAGTGACAAAGCACACTGGGTGACAAGCAGGTCACATTCCATGGAAAAATAAATGTGTGTGTGTGTGTGTGTGTGTGTGTGTGTGTGTGTGAGTGTGTGTGTGTGTGTGTGTGTGTGTGTGTGTGTGTGTGTGTGTGTGTGTGTGTGTGTGTGTGTGTTGAACAAGACACAATATTTATAAAAAGAACGTGTAACTGGTGTTTATCTGCGTAAGAGACGAGAAATTAATACAAGTAATTACATCATAAAATAGTATTCAGCCACTGAAAAACTGAGTAGGAGACGCTAACAACAAGGGGCAAAAGAAAGCTGCCGAAACCATTCACAGAGCAGAAAAAAAAAAAAAAATGTGGTGCATACGCTCACCAGTCACAACGCCCACACAGCTGTGAAAAAAGGCACGAAAGAAGAAAAAGGAAAGAAAGAAAACCTCTTACCAAAATTAACAAGAAAGATATTGACGGAAAACTTTACTCTCCTCCTCCTCCTCCTCCTCCTCCTCCTCCTCCTCCCTCCTCCTCCTGCTTCCTCTCTCCCTCCCTCCTTCCCTCCCACCCTTCTTTCTTTTCTGCGAATAACGTCAGAGGTAAAAAGCAAAATAATGTATGGAAATGAGGTATAAGTAATTACGTACTATAAATAGTAATGAAGCAAATGAATAACTGAATAAAGAATTTCAACGGGAAACTATCGAATCATATTACAATGTTGTTCATAAAGGAATAACGCATGAATAACAAGAAATACGTGGATAAATCCAGTCAGTTATTAATTTCAACCAAAAAAAAAAAGAAAGGAAAGTAAGAAAAACTGCCATAAACCAGAATCAAAATGCGTGACCTTGCTGCAACGAACCGACCATAGAAACACACACACATACACACACACACACACACACACACACACACACACACACACAGCCCTCCCTGCTCCTCCTATCAGCCTATGAGGTCACAATATCCTCGACTTACTGGCCGACCTATTGTGTGTGCGGCGAGCAGAGGTCTTGAGCGTGGAAGGAGAGCCGTCCAAATTGCTTCCGTCCGTCTGGGGATTCGAACCCTGAACCCTGGAAGCCTCAACAAGAGCAGTAACCAAAATAACCACAACAGCGAAATGAACCAGTGATACGAAATTGGTGACTGAGGATTAAATTAACATGAAAAATGATTAATGGTGTAAAAGATATACTAAATTTTGGAGCCCTTCACACACACACACACACACACACACACACACGGTCAGTCAGTCCTTATACACATAATCCTGTAAGTCCATTTTTCACGTCCTATTTGCTCCTCCTCCTCCTCCTCCTCCTCTCTCCTCCTCCTCCTCTTCTTCCTCCTTCTCCTCCTCCTCCTCTCATCCTTCCATCTCTAATCCATTCATCCATCCATTCCTCCGCCTGTAGCACTCCTTACTTTCTCTCTCTCTCTCTCTCTCTCTTCTCTCTCTCTCTCTCTCTCTCTCTCTCTCTCTCTCTCTCTCTCTCTCTCTCTCTCTCACTGACACTGAACACCACTTCAAGGATGCTAAGAATATGGAGGAGGAGGAGGAGGAGGAGGAGGAGGAGGAGAGGAGGAGGAGGAGGAGGAGACGATGACGGAAACGGAAACGAAAACGAAAACGAAGAAAGAAAAAAAAGAAAAAAGAAAAAGAAAAAAAGACTAAAAAGAAGAAGCGCAGAAACAACACAGGTGAGGAAGTCAGGTGTCTCCTAATGAGGTTACCTACTTTAAAGTGTCAGCAGCGTACGTACAAACAACGAAGTGAAGAAGTGAAACGAAAAGACGCAAAAGAAATAACAGAGCGAAACAAAACACACAAAACAAAAACAGAAGGAAAAAAACACACGGCGAAGAATGAGAAAAGTCAGTGAATAAGAAAAAAAAACACGAGATAAAACACGAGACACGAGAGAGAAACGAGAGAAAAAAAGAGGAAAGAACAAGAAGAGGAGTGGGAGGAGGCCGAGAAGGGAGTGCCACTGGGTAGAGCTGAAGGAGTAGGGGAAGGGAAAGGTGCTGGGAGGAATACAGGAGTAGGGAGCTGGGAAACTTGTAAGATATAAGTTGGGCAGGGCAGGAAAGGAGGGAACATTGAGAGGGGAGAGGTGGGGAGGTAGAGGGGAGAAGGTGAAGGAGAGTAGACGAGAGGCGAGGGAATGCGAGAAAGGGTGAGGGGATGGAGTGATAAAGAGAAGAGTGGGAGAGGAAATAGGGGAGAGTACACATGAGAGGAATAGAGAGAGAGGGAGGAAAAAAAAACTGGAGAACATAGAGGAAAAAGGGGAATACAAAAAGCCGAGAGAGAGAGAGAGAGAGAGAGAGAGAGAGAGAGAGAGAGAGAGAGAGAGAGAGAGAGAGAGAGAGAGAGAGAGAGGCCACATGAAACGAAGGCAGAAGTAATGAAGGAAAGAGGGGGAAATGGGACGAGAAGAGAAGACAAATGCAGAAGACGGCGGAATAGAGAATAGCGAAGGAAGAGAAGGAAGAGAGGGAAGGGAGGGAGAGGAAAGAGGGAGAGGTGGAGGCAACAATAATGCGTTTTCCATCAGAAGCGGGTGTTTGGGGGCGGCTAATACTCCCTGTGATGGCCCGACCGTGAATAATTGCGCGCGCGCGCGCGTGTGTGTGTGTGTGTGTGTGTGTGTGTGTGTGTGTGTGTGTGTGTGTGTTCAGTCAATAGCTTTTTTATATCAATCTATCTTATTACAATATATCATTATTTGTGTATTTAAGCATTATTACAATGAGGTTAATAATATTCATTATTATTATTATTATTATTATTATTATTATTATTATTATTATTATTATTATTATTATTTTTATCATCATCATCATCATCATCAGTATCATCATTATCATTTCATATTCTTGATGTTGCTGTTGTTGTTGTTATGTTACTGTTGTTATTAGAAGACTCAGGAGTAGTAGTGCAAAGGAAATCAAACGAATAACAGGCAGCAACAGCACTGCTGGTCTTAATGCGGCTATCCGTGTGACTGTTCCACTACTACTAATCCTATGGTAAGAGGACAGCAATGTCAAAAGAAAGGACACCGCGCAACAATGAGAGTCATAGAATGTGATAGGAAGAGCTGAAAGAGGAGGAGGAGGAGGAGGAGGAGGAGGAGGAGGAGGAGGTGCTGGTGGAGGACGAAGAGAACGAGCAGAAAGAACAAGAGCATCATCATCACCATCATCACCATTTATTTCTACCACTACCACCTATTAACATCATTCACCACCACACAAGCATAACAAACATCAGAACCCACCACATCTACATAAGCAATCAGGCAACGCACGTACACAAAACCAAACCTTAACAACGAAACCACCCTCCAAACCTCTATATATTCTAAAAGGTAAATGTTTGATGATTAAATTTAGAGCGGCCGCATCATGTTACGACGTGTTCGGTGCCTCGTTACGCGGGAACCTGACCACAGCCTGGAGTGCGGCGCCGGGATATTTAATGCCCGCTAGACCGCGCTTTAGTTTTGCTTCCCGCATTTCATAGTCTTCTTAATTCTGTTTTCCGCCAGCGAAATACGATAACATTTTAAGAGAGAGAGAGAGAGAGAGAGAGAGAGAGTAGAGAGGAGAGAGAGAGAGAGAGAGAGAGAGAGAGAGAGAGAGACTTCACCATCATTAGAATTGTGCAAATGAAAATAAACAAAATAAAACACACTAGTCAGAACAAAATTAGCCTTTCACATTAAATTAGCTCAAATCAAATTAAAGTGCACGCTTTGAGGCAGCTTTATCTTCAGCATCAAACGTAAAACAGCGCAGGTGAATAAAGCATCAGGCAGGGGACAAAAGGATGGGGAGGGAGGGAGAAGGGGGCAAGGGGCGTACGGTGTCTATCATGCAACATACATACATACATACATACATACATACATACATACATACATACACAGCTACTGACCTCATCATGACCTGGTGTGTCCTTGGGCTGGTCAAGGTCAAGGTTTTATTTATTTGTTTATATGTTTATTAATTTGTTTATCTTATTCTATTTTCATTTTGTCAAGTTTTTTTTATGATTTCGTTTATATATAGTATATATATATATATATATATATATATATATATATATATATATATATATATATATATA
>NC_087174.1:8415000-8437500 GCF_035594125.1 Scylla paramamosain
AAGTAAACAAATAAATAAATAAAAGAGATCACAAAAGCACACAAAACTAATACCTGGCGATTATCCCTTAAGCCTCGGTAATTAAGAACATACTTTCTTTTAAACTCTATAACAATTAAGCTCACATTATTCAACACAAGATATTCTTCCTTTATGATTTACTGAACGAATGCGAGAAAAAAAAAATGCTGGTAGTGAAAAGAATTGTCGCTTTCTAATTTCAGTTTCCACCTGTAGCAAATGAACAATGTGTCTAGTCAGAATTAAATAGCAGAGGTTGAGGGTGACCGAGGCTGTGACTGACTGACTGATTGAATGACACAGCGACTGACTAAATGACTGACTGACTGGTGTTACTTATGCATGCGTTTACGTAAGAACATAAGAAATAAGGGAAGCTGCAAGAAGCCACCAGGCCTACACGTGGCAGTCCCTGTATGAATCATACCTTCCTATTTCCACCTATCATTCCCATCCATAAATCTGTCTAAATTTTCTCTCTGTTTATGTACTGTGTTACCTTGCCCGACCTTTTAATATTTTATAGTACTCGATGAAACACACACACACACACACACACACACACACACACACACACACACACACACACACACACACACACACACACACGCCATAAAATAATCTATGTTGTAAAAGCAGTTGCATCTATTCTCCTTCCTGTGTATTTATTCAGCGCTGCCTCTCATTGTGTGTGTGTTTGCTGTGCCTTTCCTCGAGAACAGCGCCGCCAGATTGGAATGGTCAACCCCGTGCAGGCAGCCACTCCCTGACCCTTGCAGCTTTACGGAAGGTATCTGGAACTGATTCACTGGAAAAAATACGGAGTTCACATTCAGAAACACACACACACACACACACACACACACACACACACACACACACGGTGAGACGGCGAATGACCTAACAGGATTCGAACACATGCGCGATATTACTAAACATTCGTTGTGCGAGGACTTCAACGCTGGGTCACACACACACACACACACACACACACACACACACACACACACACACACGCAGTTATCCACACATACACAAACATAGAGACACACAAGCCATGTGACTAAAAGGAGAAACCGAACTGGCCTACATCTTACTTCTTTGTACGGTTATTTATTATGGTGCACGCATCACTTCTCGAAATATAAATGTCCACGTTTCAACACACTTCTCAAAATTTGGGTTATCCTTTTTTTATTGTACTCTATGGGAACTGGCACCTTCTATGGGCCTTTATGAATTTTTGTTGCCTTAGGCCATTGCCCCTCTCAGGTACAATATCAGAACCAAAGAAGGGAAAATAATGAAACAAAGTATATAAAGCTAGAAACTAATAGGCTTACACGTGACAGTTTCTCTATACAGTATACCTCCCTACATCCAGCATCATCCCCATCAAAAACTTACCTAATCTTATTAAAACTTTCTATTGGTTTAGCCTTAATAAATGATGACTCAGTTTATTCCAATCAACTATAACTCTATTTGAGAAACAGTTTCTTCCTATTTCACTTTTAATATAAATTTAAAAAGCTTGAACCCATTAATTCCAACCTTATCACGCAATGACGAGAGTGAAACAACAGCAGGATGAAAGCAACAATAGTAACAGTGTAACAGTGGCAGTAACAGTAACACTAGTAACAATAATAATAACACATATAAATACCAGCAATGGAGTTTCGAAAAAAAAAGTGCCAATTTTCATAACAAGAGTACCAATGCAAATTACTATGATGACAAGTGGCGGTAATAATAATGATACAATGCCATCATATTAAAATGCCACGAGGAGCAGGATTCATTTAAATCACGGCAATAGACTCACTCACGCAATCAGCTGGCGTGGGAGTAATTACACGAGTGACAATAACATTAAGGCGCCCACGCTACTCTCATTAACACTCACCCACGAGCAGCAAGTAGTATGATTTTGCTAACCACCACCACCACCACCACTACTACTATTACACTACTACTACTACTACTACTACTACTACTACTACTACTACTACTACTACTACTACTACTACTACTACTACAACTACTACTACTACTACTACAACTGTTTCACTATTACAGCATTATCTACGTTCCATCTAGTACGAGTATTTCATGTAGTACTAATGTAAAAACTACATCGAATACTAAGAGAGAGAGAGAGAGAGAGAGAGAGAGAGAGAGAGAGAGAGAGAGAGAGAGAGAGAGAGAGAGAGAGAGAGAGAGAGAGAGAGAGAGAGAGAGAGAATAACCTGACCCAATGGATGACCTGGCCACTTCTCAAGATTTATGGAGCAAAATCTGAGACCTAAGCACCTCCTCCTCCTCCTTCTCCTCCTCCTCCTCCTCCTCCTCCTCTTCCTCCCCCTCCTCCTCCTCCATTACTCATCTACTCCTACTGTATCCGGTATTTATTTGTTTCATGTGTTCTCCTTTCATCGGTGTTTCTTCCTTTATTTTCATTATTTCATTCTTCTTCCTCTTTTTCTTCTTCTTATTATTTTTTAGTAATACATCTCCATCTCTTTCCCTCAAAACCGTGTACGAATTTAACACATGATGGAGGAGGAGGGGGAGGAGGAGGAGGAAGGAGGAGGAAGAGGACGCGAAACCAATTTATGACAGTATCAGTTCTCACAGGAAACGGTCTTGTGAGAGAGAGAGAGAGAGAGAGAGAGAGAGAGAGAGAGAGAGAGAGAGAGAGAGAGAGAGAGAGAGAGAGAGAGAGAGAGAGAGAGAGAGAGAGAGAGAGAGAGAGATTGACAGGCACATTTTCACACACAAAGGAAGGTGAAAAGGGAAAAGAAATTAGGAGACAGAGACAGTCAGGGAGACAGACAGATGGACACACGAGCAGAGAAAACAGGTGAGAAAAGTTAGAAAGAGAGAGAGAGAGAGAGAGAGAGAGAGAGAGAGAGAGAGAGAGAGAGAGAGAGAGAGAGAGAGAGAGAGAGAGAGAGAGAGAGAGAGAGAGCAATAACAACAATAATCTATCTACATATTATACTGCCGGTAATAATAATAATGGCAACAATAATCATAACAACATTGAAAGCAAAGCACTGAGCGATGGAATTAAAAACGGTAGGGGAATAAAAAAAAGCGAAATGCTCTACGTGAATTAAATATACAGTAAGCCATTAGATAAATCGAATATCCCGCAGAATTAAACGCTGCATCCTATGAAATCAAATGTAGTGCAGTGGTGATATACAGGTAATCAAGGTGATGGTGGTGGTGGTGGTGGTGGTGGTGGTGGTGGTGGTGGTGGTGGTGGTGGTGGTGGTGGTGGTGGTGGTGGTGGTGGTGATGGTAGTAGTAGTAGTAGTAGTAGTAGTAGTAGTAGTAGTAGTAGTTGTTGTTGTTGTTGTTGTTGTTGCTGATATCAAAAGAAGTAAATTTACAAACTATAACCATATTTAAGTCACAAAGAAAATAATAAATAAAAAAAAACACCACCATCACCACCACCACCGTCACCAAAACACACACACACACACACACACACACACACACACACACACACACACACACACCGCTTAATACTTAACACGTGATTCCCTTCGCTTAAGAGACACATGCAATAACTATGAATATTCATTTACATTTCTGCTTTTCCCCGACACTAAATAAATGAAACATCCTCCCTCTCTCTCTCTCTCTCTCTCTCTCTCTCTCTCTCTCTCTCTCTCTCTCTCTCTCTCTCTCTCTCTCTCTCTCTCTCGTTCACCAGTCGCTATTTATCCTGGTGTTTGTTTCAATCTCGCCCCCTCTTCCTGATGGGCGGTGATTCCTAGGGCAGTTTTTTCCTCCTCCTCCCTTCCTCCCTCCCGTTTGTTAGTCTGTTTTCCTCCTCGTCACACTGGTAATCAACGAATGCAGCCTGCCAAACACACGCACACACACACACACACACACACACACACACACACTAAAAAGGTGAAAAGGAAGGTTTAAGAGGAAGGAGAGAAGGAAAGAATATAGGATGGTTTAGAAGGGACGAATGAAAGAAAGACGTGAAGGGAAGAATGACATTTACCTTTCCCTGTTTTTTTTTTTTTATCAACTTGTTTGCTGTCTACGTATTTTAATGTATTCTATTTATTATTCCTCTACACACACATACATACACACACATACACACAAACACACACATTAAAAATAAATAAATAAAAGTTTGAAGTGAAGAGCTTATGACGTATGGAAAGTCGGTCTTAAAAAGGTTTCCCGGTGAAAATACCAACACAAATCATTTATTCACGAGTTGTCGTTTCCACTGTCAGGTATCAACGCACCTTTGATGGACACGTGCTATGGAGCGGGAAAGGTCAAACGTACTCCGTATTCATGCATTATATATACCCTCCTCTAGTGATGCAGCGGAGGTGCGGACTCTCGCCATGACACGTTGTTAATTCTACAGGGTGTTTAACTTTTTCAGGTGAGAAAACTGACCCACAACAAGTCATAAGGTGGTAAAAGACGATACTGACGATGTGAGACGGTACATGGGATCAGAACAGGGTGAGTACGAGACATATATGTCTCATATGTATGTCTCATATGTCTCGTAATGAGACATATGAGCAGGTCAAGCCAGGTACAGGTTTCCAAACGCGATAACTGAACTTTGTAACGTAGCTCATAAAACATACACAAAATCAAGGATAGCGAACAAAAACAAGGGTGACACATTCAAAATCCTCAGGGTCAGTAATCAGTTTAGGACAAGAAGTTATGTGTTCAAGGTTAATAGAGTTAGGTCTAAAATAAAAACAAACAAAAATGAGACAACAGAATCCTTCATGCTTCGTCTCCAGCCGGATCTCCCACGCCATGACCCGCGGCCGTGACTTTTGCGAACTTGAAAAGGAAAACAATCAAGAGAGAGAGGTTTTTCTTTTTCCTTTCTTTCTTTTTTTTCTTTTTGTCGAGGAATTTTCAAACCATAAATACGAGCACTTGATCCTCGCAACTATAAAACATTGATCAATCCGTCATTTCTCCCCTAACAGTCTTGATTCTCTCATTCACCGTTGCAATGTTGCATCTCACCACCTCCTGACATTATTTCCATGGCTACATCTTTTCTGAATTTGCTAACTACATGCTTCTCCCCTCCTGCGACCTCACTGTACAAGACTTTCTACTTACTCTCATCCCTATTCTATCCATTTTACTAGTGTAGAAGTTTACTATGTTGTATCTTCACTTTTTCCTTTTTTTTTTTTACTGGTATTGCTTAAAATTCTCTTCCTGTTTCTGTATTTCCTCCTGCTTACGACTTGAACTGTTTCGAGAGACGAGTGTCAAGGCACGTCAGAAAATAAACTGACTACCTTCTTTTCTATTCTAATACTCCTGTTTCTTCTTTTGGGGTCGGCTGGTGTCCGTCTCTCTCACTCTCTCTCTCTCTCTCTCTCTCTCTCTCTCTCTCTCTCTCTCTCTCTCTCTCTCTCTCTCTCTCTCTCTCTTCTTTGTCCAGTTCCTATCCTAACCTAACCATACCCATAACTGCCACAAAAAAAATATATAATAATAATAATAATAATAAACAGTTGAAAAAATAAAGGTTAAGAATGCAGGAGTTAACACGTGGCCTGGCTGAATGGAAGGTCAAGGTGGTCGATGCCTTGAAAGAAAGATGATAAACGTCACCCTCCGCGATACCACGTCACTCCCTTTGCATAAGAATAATTCGCGCCAATAAACATGAATAACCCAAATAAAATAAGTAAATAAATAAACAAATAAATAAATAAATAAATAAACAAGTTGATGAAAGAATATATATAAAGAGTGTGAGATGTGAAGTAATGCAGTAGCTGAGAAAATAAATAAACGAATAAATAAACAGATAGACAAATAAATAAACAAATAAATAAATGTAAAAAAATGCGCCCGCTGACAAAAATAAATAAGCAAATAATATATAAATTAACAAATAAAATGTAATAAGTAATGTGAAATAATGTTCCAAGAGAGAGAGAGAGAGAGAGAGAGAGAGAGAGAGAGAGAGAGAGAGAGAGAGAGAGAGAGAGAGAGAGAGAGAGAGAGAGAGAGAGAGCAACGAACGAACTGAGGAAAGAAAGAAAGATGGAAAAAACCGAGCGAACAAAAGGAACAAGGAAAGATAAATAAAAACATGAAATAACGTAAAATAAGAAAGTTGCAGTGTTCAAAATAATATTAAACTGTTTAGAGATTTTAATGCTATTAGCGTGATGACTTAATTCTTTGGCAGCTTTCATGCGATTCACTTCCCAGATTTACCAGATGAAAGTCAAACTGTTCATTTTATGCGAGAGTGAGTGAGTGAGTGAGTGAGTGAGTGAGTGAGTGAGTGAGTGATGACATTTTTTTTTCTCACCTCTGCTTGATGATGACAGCAATAATGATGAGAGTATTAACATCATCAATAACAACAACAAAATGTGACAGTAGTAGTAGTAATAGTAGTAGTAGTATAAATAATAATAGTAATAATAATAACAACAATATAAATAATAATAATAATAATAATAATAATAATAATAATAATAATAATAATAATAATAATAATAATAATAATAACAATAATAATAATAATAATAATAATGATGATGATAATAATAATAATAATAATAATAATAATAATAATAATAATAATAATAATAATAATAATAATAATAATATAAGAAGAAGAAGAAGAAGAAGAAGAAGAAGAAGAAGAAGAAGAAGAAGAAGAAGAAGAAGAAGAAGAAGAAGAAGAAGAAGAAGAAGAAGAAGAAGATATAACAACAACAACAATAATAATAATAACAATAATAATAATAATAATAATAATAATAATAATAATAATAATAATAATAATAATAATGATGATGATGATGATGATGATGATGATGATGATGATGACTACAACAACAACAACAACAAAAACAACAATAATAATAATACATAAATACAAATATATACCAAGGCTGTCTCCCCCAAAAAGGGTGTAATGATGATGATAATAATAATAATAATAATAATAATAATAATAATAATAATAATAACAATAACAATAACAATAATAATAATAATAATGAAATTATTACCACTTGCGTTTACAAAAGGACGCGTAAGAGAGAGAGAGAGAGAGAGAGAGAGAGAGAGAGAGAGAGAGAGAGAGAGAGAGAGAGAGAGAGAGAGGTATCATCACAACTATATTTCCGTCTCGGTCAGCCTTTGTTCTCTGTCTTTTCTTCCGTCACTCCATTCACTCCTCCCTTCTGTAGCAATTATGACTCTCTCTCTCTCTCTCTCTCTCTCTCTCTCTCTCTCTCTCTCTCTCTCTCTCTCTCTCTCTCTCTCTCTCTCTCTCTGTGTGTGTGTGTGTGTGTGTGTGTGTGCGTGTGTGTTAAAACCTATCATCCCTTTCTTTTTACCTTTCTTTTTTTCATTCTCTCCCTTCTACTCTCATTCCAGTCATTCACTCCTTCCTTCCCTTCCTTTCCTCCCGCCTACTCCTCTTCCTTCCTTCGCCCGAGTAACTCTTTGGCGATACAACCAATCCGTGGCAGCTTTCAGACCCCTCACCCCACTACCCTCTCCTCTTTCCCCTTCCTTCTTTCCTCCCCAACACTAGCACCAGCTCCCCCTCCCTCTTTCCCTCCTTCTCTCTGTATAGATTTATGGCCACTCGCCCCTACCCTCCCTCTCCTCCGCTCCCCCACCTTCCTCTCCCCTCCCCTCCTCCACCTCCTGTTCCCCCTTCCACTTCCCCTCCACTACAAGCTCCACTCACAGCCTGAATCCCCTACCATGGCAACCTAGGAGAGAGAGAGAGAGAGAGAGAGAGAGAGAGAGAGAGAGAGACGCAGGGAAGAGGAAGGAAAGAAGGGAAATCTCTCTCTCTCTCTCTCTCTCTCTCTCTCTCTCTCTCTCTCTCTCTCTCTCTCTCTCTCTCTCTCTCTCTCTCTCTCTCTCATAAAGATTTCTCAAACTTATTATTAGATCAGAATTTTTCAATATCTATAAAAAGAATCATATAAAAGAAGAAAAAAAAATCGGGCTTCACTTTGGCGTAGTTTCTCTTGAAATAAGACGGCGGAAGAATTCCACTTTCTTTTACAAATCAAGTAGACCAATTTATCAAATGAAAAACAAAAAGAATCAGTCAATACTTAATAAAAATAACCAAATTAGTTTAAAGGAAAGAGAAAACTTATTAATATTTGTTTATAAACTTGCAAACTTTCAATAAACAAGAGAAAAAAAAACTAACTAGAAAATACGAACAAAAAACGGGAATCTCATCTCTTCACAGCGTAACCACATCCATCACTAACATCATTACAGGGCGGTAGTTTAGGCGTCTCACATAAATAACCTGCAGATAAACTTTCATCACAGAATAAGGAATAAAAAAAGGTTAACTAACTAAAGAATACAAGCAAAATACGAGAATCTCACGTCTTCACACATAACAACCACATCCATCGCTATTTCATCATAACAAGAGTGTAGTTTCAGCGTCTCACTAACTAATCTAAACACAAACTTTCAACAAACAGGATAAAAAATAAAAAAAAAGGTTAATTAACTAGAAAATATTAGCAAAATATGGGAATCTCGCATCTCTTCACAATATAACAGTCATCCTAACATAACCTAACAACATAACAAGGCGATAATTTCGGCATCTCGCGTAACTAACCTGCAAACAAACTTTCCACCAAATTAACACAGATTAATGGCTTTATCATCTAAGTTCTAGAGAATACTTGAGCAAACATCACACGCAGCACTTCCATTGCTCTATCATTGCAAGACTAAGGTCCCGGCGTCATATGTACAGTCACGGCCAAAAGTCTGTTCACATGCAGTATTCTTTTCCACTAATTTAAGCGGTTTACCTTAATCGTAATTTGGCAGCTATCTTACAGAACACGACAACTGATGGATTCTAAGATCAGAGAAAACTTACGTAAGACCGAAGGAAAAGTTAAACAGTAGAATTGAGGATGACAGGATGGTAAATTAACCTAAACCTAATCTAACCTAACTTAAACGTAACGTAATCTAACCTAACTTAACGTAAACCTAACCTTACCTAACTTAACCCAACCAAACTAACACGTATACATTACTCAATAATCAAAGAATACATAACAAAAAGAAGCGAACATCACTATTCTACCACTATATACACTAACAAAAGTGGTCTGGACGTCCCTCAACTAAGGCACGTATTCTGAAACACTTCTGGCCCGCACCTCCATTACATTTAAAGTGCTCTAGTTGAAGTTCCATGGATTTTTAAGTGTGTTTTTACGGTTCTATTGACAGATCAACAAAATTTCTACATTACTAACAGGAAAAACACTCTTGAAAACCTAGCTAATCATCTCTGTGGCCTTGGAAAACAGTCAAAGTGAGAGAGCAAATCGTTTCTGAATACGGGCTTAAGTCCCCCACCAAACTATAATGACCACGACGCGACGCTACTGAACTTTTAAGGAGCAGAGAAAATGCGAGAAGGACAAAACTGAAGAAACATGGATGCAGTGATGAAGTTGCAATAACCTTCTTTTGTCTTGAGGTTATAAAGATATATGGGAAATGGGAACAAAGGGCAAGGGACGAGAGGGAAGAGAAAGGGGGAAAAACACAGCATTGGAAGGGGAGTAAAAACAAGGAAAAAGACAAGGAGGGCAAAAGACTTGGGAGGACGCAGGGATGGGAGGAAATAGGTTGAGGGAGAGGGAGAGGGAAGACAATGGGAGATGCACGGAAGGGGAAGAAGGGATGGGAGGAAACAGAGAGAGGGAGAGGGAGAGGGAGAAAGGGAGGGAGGGGGACTTGCAAAAGTACAGGGAGGGGAGAAAATATGAAGAGAGTAGAGGGAGAGGGGAGACAAAAGGAGACATAGGGAGGAGATTTAAAAGGGGATGCAGGGAGGGGATAAATGGGGAGAGGAGAGAAAGGAGAAGACACGCAGGAAGTGTCCTCTCCACTTGTCCTCTCCACCACTTTGTTACATGTTAAGGAAGTAAACACGGCAGCGAAGTTCACAGAAGTTTTTACACCTAGTTTTGAAGGGGAGGGAAAAAACTTCGATTTCCCTATTTAACTTGTAGCGGAAAGTTATTGACCTCGTGTGTGTGTGTGTGTGTGTGTGTGTGTGTGTGTGTGTGTGTGTGTGTGTGTGTGTGTGTGTGTGTGTGTGTGTGTGTGTGTGTGTGTGTAGACCGCAATTACGTAATGAGTGAGCAAGAACGAGGTCTTCTGAGAGGCGGCAACCATTACTGAGAGAGAGAGAGAGAGAGAGAGAGAGAGAGAGAGAGAGAGAGAGAGAGAGAGAGAGAGAGAGAGAGAGAGAGAGAGAGAGAGAGAGAGAGAGAGAGAGAGAGAGAGAGAGTTAAAAAAATGCAACAGAAAGAGAAAGCGAGATGAAAGAAAAGAAGAAAGAGAAGGAAGGAGGGAACGAGGGAAAACAAGAGGACAGGGAGGGGAGGGAGGGAGGGAGAGGGGAGGTGGGCAACAAAACTCATTAACAAGGAACACAAGTAAAGCAAAGGAGGGAGATTTATTGAGCCCTGGAGGTGAAAGGTTACATGCCTCCTCGTCCCCCTACTCCCCCTCTTCCTACTACTACTACTACTACTACTACTACTACTACTACTACTACTACTATTACTATTACTCCTGGCGTGCTGAGGAAGGGAGGAGCACCAAGGCTTCCAATCCTTTCCTCTTACGCGTTATTACTTCACAGGCAGCGGTATTAGTTCAACACAAGCTACCTTCAATATATATATAAGCACTTCCATTTGACATACATGTATTTCCGTCCACACATTACCTTTTCTGCCTTTGTGACGGGCTTAAAGGTGTGTTCTGGCGATACTTCCATTTTCCAGCCTCTTCTATTTAAGGTTTCTCGAGTGCCCGCTATGTCCGCTACTTCTCTCGCTTTGTTTAACTTTTCATACTTTAACATTATTATAGTGGATTTTTTTTTTCATATTCTCGTTATTTTCAAGTCTCCTAGTTACTCTTTTTATTTTATTTTCCTATTTGTGTATAATTATCATATGTCATTCAACATTCTCTTCCGTATTACAAGTCTTTCCTCACACACCAACAGTTATATCATTAATTAATGCTGAATAATCATTCCTGGAAAGAGAGAGAGAGAGAGAGACAGAGAGAGAGAGAGAGAGAGAGAGAGAGAGAGAGAGAGAGAGAGAGAGAGAGAGAGAGAGGCGTGTGAACCGGAGATAACTCAGCACATGCTTATTTGCTTACATCAGCGTGTATAGAGCTGGACATCTCTCTTGAAACAACAAAGAAAACGAGGGACTAGCGACAGATCATCACACACACACACACACACACACACACACACACACACACACACACACACACACACACACACACACACTCGCCTGATCCCTAATGCCAGACACCACGCCATTCGCTACTAAGACTTTTACACGTCAGCCGTCCTGCACTCATCAATAAATCAACAAAGTGCACAGTCACGTGTGAAGACCCTGGACTGAGGGACCTACAGCACAATAAAAAGAGACTTCAAAAGACTAGCTGACTTGCACACAAAAGCAGAATAAAGAAAAAGGGCTTTAAAAAAAAACAAAGCAGAGAACACTAGTAAGGAGGAAAAGACAACCAACAAAGTAGAAAACAAAGGCAGAGAGAGAGAGAGGGGGATGGAAAATAGAAGTACCAGACAGGGAAATCACACATGTAAGGAGAAAAATAGAACCAGCACACAAACCAAGAAAACACATGCAGGGGGAGGAAAGAGGAGGTAGGGGATAGGTAGGACTGAGCGAGCGAGAGACGGATGAACCTCAGGAAAATCAGTGAAGCGGAAAGGTGAGGTCCACCCTAACACTTTAAGTAATTAAAGTCACCTCCGCTAGGGCGAGAGAGAGAGAGAGAGAGAGAGAGAGAGAGAGAGAGAGAGAGAGAGAGAGAGAGAGAGAGAGAGAGAGAGAGAGAGAGAGAGAGAGAGAGAGAGTCAAAAGAGCAAGCAGTGGAAAAGTCAAGGTCATAAGATACAAGGTCACTTACACAAAGTCAAATTTACAAGGGCACACGTACGTATACATGCCACAAGTCACACTACTACCTACGCAAATAAGTACGTACATAAGCTTCACAAAGGCCAGCTTAACAATAAAACGTTTACGAAGAGAAATTGTGGCAGAACGCGCGGGAAAGACAGACAGACAGAGAGAGAGAGAGAGAGAGAGAGAGAGAGAGAGAGAGAGAGAGAGAGAGAGAGAGAGAGAGAGAGAGAGAAAATCAGTGTTCAGGTCAGACGCCCGCTCTAACCACCAAGGCCTTGACCTGCTGATAAAATTTTGCCCCAACCTCCACCTCCCCTTCCCTGCCCTCACCAAAATCCCTGACCACTTCACTCCCTACTACTACCCCAACCCTGAAAATTTACCCCAATCTCCATCCCTCCTTCCCCACCAAAACCCTTGACTGCATTACCCCTCTCCCTCCAGCACCCTATCCCTCCCCCATCCCTGCCACTCCCCAACCCATCTCCCAGTCCTGCCCCTTCCCTACTCTCGAAAACTCTGGATTCCCAGCCACTTCAGAAAACAAAGGAGGAGGAGGAAAAAGAAAGGAAAGAGAAAGAATATGAAAACGGGAACCAGAGACGACGAAGAGGAAGAGGGAAAAGAGGAAGATAAGGATGACAAAAAGACAAAAAAGAAAAGTGTGGGAAGGAAGACAAGGAAAACTAGGGCATAGAACAAGGGCGAGAAAGAGATGATAATGAAAATACGAAGACAACGCGGAAAGGGACGCGAGAAAGACAAAGACAAGAGCGAAGAGAACAAGTAGAAGGACGAGGAGGAAAAAGAAGAGAACGAGGAGGAAGAGGATGAGAACTAGGAGAACGAAGAGGAGAACAAGAACATGTCAGAGGAAGAAAATCCGGTGAAATAATAATCACACAAAATACACCAAAGGAAACGAACAAAAGCAAATAAAAATAAGGCGAACATAAAAGAGAAAGAGGAATGGGAGAATAATGAAGAGGTAAAACCAGATAGCAGCGAAAGAGGGTGAGAGGGAGAGAGGAAATACGTGGAAAAGGGATAACGAAGGGGAGGAGCAAATAGATGAGAAATCGGAAGAGCCATATCATGAATGTGAACCAGAATTGAAGAGGAGGAGGAGGAGGAGGAGGAGGAAGAGGAGGAGAGTATAGAGGGTAAAAAAAGGTAAATGATGGAAAGAAAGCAACAACAACAACAACAACAACAACAACAACAACAACAACAACAACAACAACAACAACAACAACAAAAAGACAGTAACGAAAAAATAAGAGAAAAATATGTTTCAGGAAAAAAGGAAGAGAGAGAGAGAGAGAGAGAGAGAGAGAGAGAGAGAGAGAGAGAGAGAGAGAGAGAGAGAGAGAGAGAGAGAGGATCGACACGCGCCAACCCTCCACCTTTTCCATCAAACTTTGAGGTCCTTTCTTCATTTCCAGGGAATTATCAGGACTAAAAGGCTTGACATGGAGGAGGAGGAGGAGGAGGAGGAGGAGGAGGAGGAGGAGGAGGAGGAGGAGGAGGAGGAGGAGGAGGAGGAGGAGGAGGAGAAGAAGAAGAAGAAGAAGAAGAAGAAGAAGAAGAAGAAGAAGAAGAAGAAGAAGAAGAAGAAGAAGAAGAAGAAGAAGAAGAAGAAGAGGAGGAGGAGGAGGAGGAGGAGGAGGAGGAGGAGGAGGAGGAGGAGGAGGAGGAGGAGGAGGAGGAGGAGGAGGAGGAGGCGGAAGATGGAGAGTATAAGGTAGTTGCAATGACTTACAGAGCCCTCCTCCTCCTCCTCCTCCTCCTCCTCCTCCTCCTCCTCCTCCTCCTCCTCCTCTGAATCATGGTGGTGCTGGTGATAGTGGCAGTAGTAGTGATGCTGTGTGTGTGTGTGTGTGTGTGTGTGTGTGTGTGTGTGTGTGTGTGTGTGTGTGTGTGTGTGTGTGTGTGTGTGTGTGTGTGTGTGTGTGCAATAAATTAAGTAAATAAAATTAAACACAGAAAAAGAAACCAGCAAGAAAAAAACATACATAGAAATAATAAACACACACACACACACACACACACACACACACACACACACACACACACACACACACACACACACACACACACACACACACACACACACAGTCAGGAACCGAAATAAAAAGAGTAAAAAAAGAAGAAAAGAAGGAAAAACGCAGAAGTCAGTCTCTCTGGAGTTTTCCAATAAAGTCTGAGAAGAAACGAGAGAGAGAGAGAGAGAGAGAGAGAGAGAGAGAGAGAGAGAGAGAGAGAGAGAGAGAGAGAGAGAGAGAGAGAGAGAGAGAGAGAGAGAGAGAGAGATTTGTTCCCTTAGTTCACCTCCGTCAGAGTGAACAAAGAAGGAAGTGAGGTAGGTAATAATTATAATCGATACTATAATGAACACGATTAACTAAAACCTAAGCTAAATTTGACACAATTATACGAATCAATACTAATTACAGAGTTTTATAAATAATTATCTATACAAAAAATTACCACGTTTGAATTTTCCTACTTTTCTTTCTTTTTCTTTCTTTTTTCTCAATCACCACGTTTAATTTTTCCCACTCTCCTTTCTGTCTTTCATTTTTTTTTCTTTTCTTGTAGAGCATCAGGAAATGTTTAATCATGTCTTCCTTTTTTTCTATTCCTTGTTTATCTTTTCTCTTATATCTTCTTATATTCAGTCAAATCTTTTCTTTTTTTTTTCAGTAGCTTCTTTCCTTCAAAACTTCATTCACACGTTATATCTTTCTATATTAGTTCCTTCTCTCCTATATCATCCTTCTTTTAGCCAAATCTATCATCTTTTCTTTCTAATTACTCCTCTTCTTCATCTGTTTTATTCCCTTTATTTTCTCGTTTTTTTTATCAATTACTTCTTTCTCTTTTACTACATCTTTATCCTTTCATTCAGTCCCTTTCTTTCGTTTCCAATTACTCTTTTCTTCTTTTATATCTTCCTCCCTTTTCCACTGTTAGTTTTTCTTCCTTCATCTTCTCTTACTTATCGTTTTATTTTTATATATATATTATACACCTTCCTGATTTCTCTCTTTTCTTTCTCATTTATCTCTTTTTTCTACACCTTCCATATCTTCTTCGCTTAATTTTATGTAGTTCCTCCTTTTCCATTTTCTCTTTTCCTCCTCCCCACTATATTACGTTTTCTATGTCACCTAGTTCTTGCTCAACGACCACAGACAGCGATCGCATTTCACTGCTAGATAATTCTCATAAACATGAAAATTTACAACTTCTTAGACACCCATCCTTGTTTTCAGTGTCTTAAAGTCTCGCAGCCTAGAAAGGACAAAATTTACTCCTTATCTTTGTGTTTACGTAAATGTCCGTGCAAATGAATTGTTAGTGATCTTAATCTTAAAGGATAACCATAGCAGTAAAAGGATTAATATAGCAAAGATTGAGGGAATATAAACCACTGTAACACTTAGCCTTACCATGACAATTCTTAACATGCCCTTATGGGAGTTAACTGGGGATTCTGCAGAAATGTTTTCATGATTCTAGTGATGGCTGGGTTCTTGTTGAAGTGACACGGGGTTTTAAAGTTTTTTTTTTCTTTTTATGGTTCTAGTGATACATTAACGAGATTTCTGTATCGTTAATGAGAAACACTCTTGAGAACGCTGCTAATCATCTCTGTGGGTTTTAAGAACAACTGTGGCTTTTAAGAAGGTTCAAGATTCAAGGATTATGTTATGTGCTATGTATGGGGAGAAAATACTGTGAGAACTAATCATCTTGTGGTCTTTAAAGTTGGACCTGATGAGAGAATAAAGATGTCAACGGTATACAGGCCTCTCTCTCTCTCTCTCTCTCTCTCTCTCTCTCTCTCTCTCTCTCTCTCTCTCTCTCTCTCTGGCGTCACGTGAGCAGAGCAATGCGGGGCGGGGCGGGGCGGCTCGATGCTTGTTAATACTCTAATCATGGATCTATTGCCTTATTACACCGCATAATTGCAAAATGGCCGCCATATATTAAATCTCCCTATGAAATAATGCTTTGACGGGTGTTCGCCAACTGGTTTCCTCTTTTTTTATTACTATTTTTCTTTTATACTGAATATTCAATGAAAATAAACTATTGGGGTATACGAGAGAGAGAGAGAGAGAGAGAGAGAGAGAGAGAGAGAGAGAGAGAGAGAGAGAGAGAGAGAGAGAGAGAGAGATTTTCCCGATGACTCATTCCAAGAAAAATCCTCCAACATTCTGTAACTTGGTGTGTGTGTGTGTGTGTGTGTGTGTGTGTGTGTGTGTGTGTGTGTGTGTGTGTGTGTGTGTGTGTGTGTGTGTGTGTGTGTGTGTGTGTGTGTGTGTGTGTGTGTGTGTGTGTGTGTGTGTGTGTGTGTGTGTGTGTGAATATGTATGTGTGAGTCCAGCGGCAGACAAATTAATATATATTATTTGTGTAGTTTACTAAAGATTGATCTAAACACCAGACTCCTTTCTGGTGTGTAGTGAACACGTGTCGCTACAATGCCTGCACAGTCACAGTCACCCAGCACAGCACGACATGGGCCGCTTTCTCGCCGTCCTCCACAAAAAGAATGACGAGAGAGGAACAAGCGCCACCCAGCAGACACGGCGGTACGTTGCCGCGTCCCCCACACACCGTACACGAGCCCGCTAAGGCTGGCTAATGTCTATATAATACTCGAATACTATATGAACATGAGCACTACGATACGGTACGATGCGATGTGAATTATGGTACGGTACGGTTGGAATGTCGTTAAGAATTGCGGCAAGAAATTACAGTGCGATATTTTCCCCAAAGTACGGTATGGTACTCTACAGGTACGGAAAATTTAGAGGGCAGCGTCTCACAGCCACTCCTTGTGTTAATGTCGTGGTCGGTCCTCGGACAGGCAGGGGCAGTCAGCAGGGGCCGGCAGGACATTACACCTTACTTACACTCAAATACATCTAGAGTCACTTCGTAAATGTACCTCTCCAAATTTACAGATATACTTTTATAACATTCTTTCACAGATTTTATTTTATTACGTAAGTACATATATTTTGCTGATAGTACCATAAAAGTACGAAAATAAGGGATGGTAACATTATCGTATTGTACAGTACGGAAAAATAGCTCGGGGTACGTTACGAAATCACGGTACGGTACTTTTTCAGGTCAAGAGTACAGTAAAAATTCCCTACCGTATCATATTGCTAGCCTTGCCCACTTATCCCTTCCCCTCCCGTAACTGTCTTCCCCACTCTTCCTTCTACCCTTGTCTACCCCTTCCTCCCTTACCCAAGTCCTCCTCACTCTCCTTTACCTCTTTCTCATCCCCTCCCTCCGCCACTCAAAACCAACCCCTACCCTTCCCTCTGCTGCCCACACTTGCCACGCCCACGCTGCCGCCCCACCGCCAACTAAACACCAGCATTACTTGACAGGTGTGTTTGCAACTAAAGAGTCAACAATGGTATTATAGTTGTGTGAAAATAACAAGCTTTTTCAGTGCTACTCCTCATTCGAAGCACTTACTTAGGCCTATAAAATGTTAACTAGCCTCCCTCTTCCTGTGCTGATACACGCAGACACAAGAACACGACAGATATGCGTCACACAGCTCCCCTCTTAGCAGGAGAGCATGGAGGAAATAAAAGGGGGAAAATATTAATAGCATGGCAACAGTATAATTCTTGCATCCTAACATGTCTGTCTGTTGTCTGTCTGTCTGCATGTTTCCCCTTCTCTTTCTAGACGGTTTTTGCATTGTCCCTTTTACTCCACCATGGCACTGTCTGCCTGTCTGTTTGTTTTCCTCTCTGTTCCTGGGCTTTTTTTTTTCCCATCTGATCTCTCCACCTCCATCACGTCACTGCTTCTGCTTCAGCGTTCATGCCTCGCGACGGCTTCCCCCCTTCCCCGTCACCCCGCGCCAGAGCTGTCCCCTCGCGTCACACTGGCAGGCTTCACGCGGCCCTTGACCCGTCTCGATTTCAGAATAGTTTTTCTCTGAGTCCCTCTGATCTGCCGGCAGTAGGAGGGAGTGACAGAAGAGGAGGAGGAAGAGAATTGCAAAGGAACACACATACAAAAAAATACAGCAGCACACCTGTTTATCTCTACGAGGCTCCTTGCGGGGACTGCATTACCTAATAAGCAGTGAGAGAAACAGGATAGCATAGACAAAGGTTTCTCCCCACCTATCGCTTCCTGCAGCCAAGAGTGGCGGGAAAAGAATATCATGCAATAGGAGGAGAAAGACGAGGAACTAGAAATACATCATTAAAATTCATGTAAAGGAATACGTGAAAGAGGTAAATAAATAAAATAAATAAATAAATAAATAAATAAATAAATAAATAAACAAATAAATAAATAGACACGAACAATAAATACTCAAATAAGTAATGAATGAAAAAAAGTACTGAATATTGCTAAATTAAAGAACATTTACACTCCCTTCAAAAGAAATACTAAGTGTTGGGGTCTCTCTCTCTCTCTCTCTCTCTCTCTCTCTCTCTCTCTCTCTCTCTCTCTCTCTCTCTCTCTAAAATACAGTACTCACCACAAATATCCCTTCCGCTTCCCTCATTTTCGACACTGCGCTCACAAGAATGACACTGAATCCGTCCACAACAAGAGTTAGGTTTGAAGTTTTTATTGGCTGTGTTGGTTTATAAGGAATACCTCAGGCGTGAACAGGAGTCTTCGATAACGCCTATCAGTGAGTGTGGCGAGGCGGGGAGGAAGGGAAGGAAGGGAAGGAAGGTGGGAGAGCGGGAGAAAGCGGGAAGGTAAGAAGAGACGAGCGAGAGGTGAGAAGGAACTAAAAGAAACTGGGAGAACATGAGAGAATGGATTGAGGGGAAAGGAAGAAACTGGGAGAGGATGAGAGAATGGATTGACGGGAAAGGAAGGAGGTAGGAGAGAGAGAGAGAGAGAGAGAGAGAGAGAGAGAGAGAGAGAGAGAGAGAGAGAGAGAGAGAGAGAGAGAGAGAGAGAGAGAGAGAGAGAGAGAGAGAGAGAGAGAATAGCATGCCTAACAAGCAAAACTGTCCACAGCATCAGACGTCAGCAAACATGACGATAGAGGAGAGGAACATGGACTGTGTCTGGTCCGGGAAGCTGATGCTCGAGAGGAGAAAAACCACGCCTGACAAGGAAAGGTGCGCGCAGACTGATGGGGGAGGGGCTGAGAGGCGGGCTGTGTTCCAGACGGAGAGGTACAGCGTGACTGAAGAAAGCACGCACCAGACTGACACTAAGCCCCGCGAGTATGAACTGCAGCAAGAGCGCGAGGACAGGAGCATGCACGATTCTGACTTGGTGAGTGCTTGTGTCCCTGCACAACAAGAAAAATTTCGTACTGCTACAAAAACTTGGGCTGAAGAGGTGGACGAGGCATATCCTGTCTCGAGTGACGATCTCATCTTCTTTCCGGACACTTTCGGTGCAGTGTTTACCGCCAGGAATGTGAAGTGCGAAAAAATCCTTCAAACCACTGGCAGATGCACAGCAGCAAACGCCACGGTTCTCAATGAGCCTGAGTATCTTTTTTTTTGTGGCAACTGATAAAGTGGAACGTGTTCTGCGAAACCTCGATGCAGCGCACAGCGTGGAATTGATATTTAACAATGAGAATAATAAAACTGTTCTATCAATATGGCAAAGAGGCGCTGGTTGCGCAACTTGGATATTGTGGCCGCCGCTCCAGTACGAGCAGTGTCTCATCAAGAAAATGCCACCACCTGCCTACTTTTGTTAGGCCAAAGTATGACAACGACTAGGCTCTTACAATCTAGCGTAAAGCCACGCGAGAGGCACGGGGGTGAGGCGCCCTGCCTCTCACGCCACTCTACTTTTAACTTACTGGAATTGATAATATGAGTTTTCTGCAGTAATTGACCACAAAGAACTAACTTTTTTCATAAAAGTTGTGGTTAAGTGGCACTTTTCATAAATTACTAAAGTACTATGTACTAACAAAATCCTTTATTTTACAAGACAGAAAAGCACTGGTACATTCCTTACATTAACTGAAAGTGGCAATTTGCTATTTTTAGGATATGAAAAGAAAATAGACAAACAAGTTTTTCGTGTATAAAGTGCAATACACCTCCTTATACCGTATTAAATTAGAGTAGGAATTCCACTTATGATGTACCCTAATCCTGTTCAAAACTAGTTTTTTTTTTTTATTATTTATTATGAGACAAGAAATTATAATTAGAAATACTATAGGATATAGAATACTTATCATAAACATATAAGAACTTCTCAAAAATATGCTGCATTAAGGAAGGTTACAAATATGTACTTGTTTAAATACAGTCAAAACAGGCATTTACATATGCACATATGCAATTACATAACTAACCTAAGCCTAATAATTACCCTTAGACTCCTGCACTTGAGGAACTTGGTCTGTCCCTGAGGGACGGTGTGTGAGCAAACCCTTGTCTGCCACACTGTGATTTTTCTTTAAAATCTTTATTCAGTTACAAAAATATCTATATTTGTATTGCCTGAACGTGGGTGGAGAAAACATCTTCAATAAAGGTACAAGATGTACGTTTGGCTTTATTTACCAATCACGAATATAAGGGAAGGAAGAATATAACTTGAAAAAGGTGATAAAAATAGGTGTACAAGAGAAGGTAAGGGTTTGTGCCGTGCTTACTTTTATCTGCTTGTCTACGATTGTGTGGTTGTGTGTTTGAAGCTATGAGGTTATCAAGTCCTAAAGTGAACACCACTGATGCAAGATTGATAATGCGCGCACACACACACACTCCACACTTCCCAACCCAACACTCTCTCCATCCTTCCCACTCCCAACTGACTCTCTCTAGCCATTCTACATCAAACTCCCTCTCTCCATGCTTTCCACACCAACTCACTCACTTCCTCCATTCTTCTCACACCGACGAATGGAAAAGGTGAGTGTGATGATGGCTTGGTAAGGTGCTGCAGGAGTGAAGTACAGAATTAAAGAAAGAGGGAGGAGAGAGAGAGATAAAAAAAAGTGATGAACAAAGACATTATTTTTTTAAGCATAAAACTAAAGAAAGACAGTAAGGAAAAGAAAAGAACAAAAATCGCAAAGGAATATAAAGAAAATAAGCAAAAGTAGGGAAAAAAAACAAAGAAGAGAGGAAGCAAGACAACAAAGAAAATAAAGAAAAGGAAGGAAGGAGGAAAAGAAAGAATAAAGAAGAGAATGGGAGGAACAAAGAAAAGAAATAAAGAATGAATAAAAAAGACAGACAGACAGGTAGATAGAGAGAAAAATACAGCCAAAGAAAAGATAAACCACAAAAGAATATACATGAAGAAATAGAGGAAGGAAACAAGAAAAGGAAGTAGAGAAAAAAAAAGAGGGAAAGCAAAGAAAGGTAAAAAAATTAAAAAATGCAAAGTATGAGAAGGAGGGCGAGGAGAAAGAACCAAGAGTGGAGAAAATGAGGGTGAAGAAGAAGGGCGAGGAGACAAGAGAAAGAATACGAAATAAGGAAAAGTGGAAAGGAAAGGAAGAAAGCTTTGCAGGGAGGAGAAGCAAATGTGATGAGAGGAAGTGTTACAAGGAATGATAAACGAAGGCCAGAGAGAGAGAGAGAGAGAGAGAGAGAGAGAGAGAGAGAGAGAGAGAGAGAGAGAGAGAGAGAGAGAGAGAGAGAGAGAGAGAGAGAGAGAGAGAGAGAGAGAGACTGAAATGAAAGGATATTGTGAGGTTGCAGGAATGGAAAGAAGAAAAGACGGAAAGGAAAAGAAATGGCGAAAGGAAGGAAGGAAGGAAGGAAAGACAACGAAAGAAAAAAGAAAAATGAAAAAAGAGAAAGAAAGAAGGAAGATTAGATGGACATGAAGAAGGAAGAACAGAAGGACGCGGAACGAAAGAATGCAGAAGGAAAGAAGAAAAATGAAGGAAGGAGGAAAAGAGAGAAGGAGGAGAAACATGAGGAAGAGGAAGCCCTAAGTAGCTAGTTTGCCAATTAATGAGTATTTTTTAACCTGCATCTCCCTGGCTTTGTAATTACTCTGAAGATCTGTCTGCCTCGGCCTCCCCCTCCCCTACTCTCCTCTTCTACCTTTCCCAAGTCCCTTCCACTCCACCCAGGATACCCTCATCATCTATCTTCTAAGATTACCAGAGAGAGAGAGAGAGAGAGAGAGAGAGAGAGAGAGAGAGAGAGAGAGAGAGAATACACATGAAAAAAATTAAGAGTAACTCTGAAACTTTACCTCCAATTATGATAGTGAGAAAAAAAGCAAAAATAATCAAAGCTACAAAGAAAAATGTCGAGAGAGAGAGAGAGAGAGAGAGAGAGAGAGAGAGAGAGAGAGAGAGAGAGAGAGAGAGAGAGAGAGAGAGAGAGAGAGAGAGAAAAAACTTTTCCAAATCCTCCAGTTTCGCATGCCGTATTTGAGACAGAAA
>NC_087174.1:8442500-8452500 GCF_035594125.1 Scylla paramamosain
AAGCTAACTGGGGATTTTACAATTCCTGGGGAGAAAAAAATAATAATAATGTTGCAACGAGTCAATTATCTTCATTTCATTTCAATTTCCCGGTAATGGCGGCAGCATAAAACTCACCTCTGGCCGGGAGATACAATTACACTTTTTATTCCCCGCAGATGGAGTCAGGCCGCGGGATAGAAAACAGCGTCAAAAATAAAAACTTGCTCTATACACTGCTCCTATTTCTACACCGCTCCCGACGTTGGGAATAGATTTTTTTTTCTTTTTTTTTTTTTTTTTTTTCAAAACAGAAACCTTTATGTGAACGGGAAGCGATATTTACTGATGTAGCAAACTCCCACTTACGATTAAAAGAAAAATAATAAATAAAAAAAAGAACAAGACGAAGAGCAATAGAATAAAAAAATACTCAAAGAAGAGAATAAAAAATAAGAATAAAAGAACAGGAATAAGAAAATGAACAGACAACGCAAATTTTAAAAAGTAAACAAAAGGGAAGGGGTAAGGGAACACAGAAAGGGAGTGAGGGGTGACAACGGCAGCACCAGCAGCAGCAGGGAAAACAAAAGACCACAAATACAAGAGCTGGTAACTTCGATGCTCGGACGTAAGGAAAACACTGATCCTTGCCCCATTCACCCACCCGGGCGCTCTTACTTGTATAGTGTATGTTGTTGCCAGCATCTTCCATCCTCTGTATCTCCTTTCCACAGCTCCCTCAAGTCTCTCAATTCCATCCCTTTACCTAAATCACTTCTTCCTCTCAATCCTTTCCGATCCACTTGGCTCCTCCACGCAATCTTCAAAGGATTATCTTTCTCAATCCTTAAACACGACCAAATAATCTCAACTTTCTTGCTTGTTACTTTATCGACCACCCCCAAAAAAATAAATGAATAAATAAAGCAAATACTACATTTCCTAAATCCTCCTTTGTTAATCAGAAAAGGGAACTACAGTATCAAACTCTACCGCATGAGTAACACCAGATTATTTCATTCTTTTATTTATTTTTAACCTCTTCATTAGGGAAACTAGCATCCTAAACTTAATGAAATCCTCTAGCGGCATCCAGAATATAATAAAACTGATGTCGTAGTATTAAAATGGTTAATGGTACATAAGCAAGTTTAAGGATGATTTCAGGTAAAAAAAAAAAAAAAGTTAATGTATTGATCTAAGACGCCACAACACTTGAGTTATACGGTGGAAACTGCTGAGGTTAAATAAATCTATTAGTATCTGCAGTCACCATAACGAACAAAATAAAAGGTTCGTTTTGACAAAACTATAAAGGGAAGATCGTAAATTATTCCTTGAAGGGAGCGGTGGATGGGGAGGAGCCTTCACCTACACCACTTTAGATTTCTTGTTTGTTAATTAGATTATGTAACTTATCACAAAGTGCCTTGCGAAAATCAGCTGTGTGTGTGTGTGTGTGTGTGTGTGTGTGTGTGTGTGTGTGTGTGTGTGGGTATGTGTGTTTCTTCCCTAGCGTTCTATGGAAAGAAAAACAAGATTTATCGATGGTTGTTATTTTTGTCATACGAGGCGTAACAGTGATTCACCTTAAGACTTCCAAAAATTCTAAAAACCATGCCTAATACATCTCTCTCTCTCTCTCTCTCTCTCTCTCTCTCTCTCTCTCTCTCTCTCTCTCTCTCTCTCTGAGCCGCCCAACAAGTACATCAAAAACAGCCTCACTCTTCTATCACCACACAAGGAATCCCCAGAAGTACGTCGCCACAAATATTTGATCCCGCACACCCCCGCGGGACGCCCCTGAGCTCGCCAGGAAGGAAGGGAAGCAGGTAAGTCAGCCCTGGAAATAAGCTCTTTTACCTCACGAAGTTATTTTGACGCAAGAGAAGCCTTGGCACACACACACACACACACACACACACACACACACACACACACACACACACACACCTCAAAAGAGCCTAAGCCCTGCAGAAAGGCGGCGACGCGACTAATCATCAATTTGGTCCAATATTCCTTAAAATACCGTTAGCTAATTCTAAGCTTTGGGAGAAAAACTGAGTATAAATACACAGATATGAGCAAATATACCTAAAAAAAATGGTCTGCAGATAAATAGAAAGGTAGGAGGGGGAGAGAGAGAGAGAGAGAGAGAGAGAGAGAGAGAGAGAGAGAGAGAGAGAGAGAGAGAGAGAGAGAGAGAGAGAGAGAGAGAGAATTTGTTTAGTATA
The DNA here is from genome assembly GCF_035594125.1 of Scylla paramamosain. Classification (NCBI taxonomy): domain Eukaryota; kingdom Metazoa; phylum Arthropoda; class Malacostraca; order Decapoda; family Portunidae; genus Scylla; species Scylla paramamosain. The sequence continues at coordinate 8,444,717 of NC_087174.1, forward strand.
TAATCTAATGTGTCTTCTCCCCAAAACAAAATATATAATAAACTATACAAATATATAAAAGTGGACAGTTGCCAATCAGCCAGATATTTTCAAGATCACAAGACAAGCACCTGCGCCGCGCCGCCTTTCACAGTTTATACACACCCCTCTCAACACACTGCTGCTTCATGATCCGTCCTCCGCTGAAACTCAGATAAGCATTTACACACAATACTATTTACTACACTAACATCACTACACCTCATGGAATCTCGTGTGCATAATCGTCGGCTCGGCCACTGCACGAAGGGAGGAGCCAATAGATTTACCTTATAACGCTTAAAACTCCCCTTTACCTTTTCACTGCGATATGCAACAATTTACGGCACTAAGAATCCCTGCGCAAAATCTCTCAAGGCACCATAAGAGAGAAGAAGGATTAAAACAATAGATTTTATATTGTCTAGCCAGTGTAATGTTTAGATATGGTTGTTCGACAAACAAATATCCCATAGAGTTTTGTGGTTATGGGAAAATGTTAGTACCAGTGAAAGAGTTAAATAAGAATCAAGACAACATAAAAAAACACAAGTAAACACAATATACATATATACAGAATTCACCTTATAACGATCTATTTATTGCATTCCCAGGTTAGGCTTGTAATAATGGTAATTCTTTATAATAGGTCCGTTCCCTCATCCTCCCCCAGCCCCCAAACTCCTCAAGCAAGCTTTGGTCCCGTGGCGAATCGTGTGTTTTAGGGACGATGGAAGAAAATAAGCGAAACGTGGGCTTTCAAATACTTTAAAACGTATGTTGAAAAATTGCCTGTCTACGGGGCAAAGACTGATGCACACCAGTAGCAGTCTGTATGTAAACAAACACCAGCGAACAGAGTTTAGGCTCAGCTGATAGAATGGTGCAGAGCTCGCTGGACTAAGAAATAATTCAAAACACTGCACATTCTAGGAGCTTTTATAACCATATCTGACTCCTTCCCGCCTCATACCTTGAACAAGCCTCGGTCACCACCAAGGTCACCACCTTGGTCCCCATCACCCAGGGAAGCTCGAGTCTCTAGTCTCTTTGCCTCCACCTCCATCACTTCACCAACCATACAATTTGCTGCTTGCTACTTACCACTAATTTGTTCCAGCAGCGCTGCCACAGGTTCACGAAGATCATCAACACGATGAAACACAGATAAATACAAAAAATAAAAAATAAAGAAAAGAAAAGAAATCCAAGTGAGGACGGCCCAGAGCACACCCTCACCTCAAGCTGACGAATGACGCACGTGACTTGCGCATAATGGCTGTACCCTCTCCTCCATGAACGCATAATCCTTGCTCTCTCTCTCTCTCTCTCTCTCTCTCTCTCTCTCTCTCAAATCAATACCTACAATATTCCTTCCTCCTACTATTAGTGTCGCCCTTCAATACACTTCAATAAATGTCAGTCTTATGTATATTGTCATCCCATCACTTATTTCCGATAGGTTTTGATTGAGTGGTTCATTGATTCATTCACTCACTCACTGGTAAGGCGCGGAATTTAACAGATGGTCTTATCTTCTGATGCTGTGTTCCGCCATCACCTCTCCAAAATGTATTCTTTCTCTCAGTATGTCAAATGTAAGCACCGAATGAACAGCTTCATAATTCTATCCATTCTGTTCATGCACAATCACCTCTCTGTTGATACTTCAATGATACTTTTGTCTTTCGCCACATCCAGGCCCAACTTGCTAATGTCATTGTCAGAACTTGTACAACTTTATTTTCCCTTTTTTCATCCTCCAAGCTGTCGCTCCATCCATGGTAGACTACGTTTCAATGGCCCTACCCCTGTCTTATCCTATCTTGTTAGGCTCTCTCCCTACATGTTTTCATGGTTGCACAAGATAGAGCCATGGTATTAAAGTTTTTACACTTTCTATACTATATGCCTTTTAATTTTTGCATCTGTCCATACCCACTCTCCAAACTTAACACTTCTCACCTTCCTTCTTTAAAACTAATATATATATATATATATATATATATATATATATATATATATATATATATATATATATATATATATATATATATATATATATATATATATATATATATAATTTTTTTTCTCCAAATATCTATTTCCAAGCCATCTGAGAGAAAGTGAACTGCAAGAGTATGATTCAATGAAGAAATAGATTACATACATAGCTAAGAACAAATGTATCAACCATACAATCCATAATGTACTGGTGATGCAGTATATCTAGCACATCATAGAGAAAATGTGTGGAAGGGTAGGAGACTGATCTCTTCACACTATAACAAGCCAAGATCCTCCAAAAGCAGGTAGCTGAGACAAGCCTCCATACTTCAGCTAATTACAGGAACACAATATATAGTAAAAGAGAATCCCCAGTCAATCACTCCCTTCATCCCATCCCTTTTATTCACATTTCACAATGCATAGGGAATGCAGCGGCAGTGGAGTGTGGTGCCAGACCGTCCCACTTGACGCAGGAGAGGAATGACATTTTACAAGTGCAGCACCTTAAGGAATTTCTTTTCCTCTCAATTCTTGATGCTCTGGTATTCTAAGTAACCACACACAAGTGAAGGAAATACTTTTATTGCATTTTGAACATTAGAATGATAAAAACTTACATGGAACTATAAACAGCCATAGTGGCTTGCACATTTGATTGCTATGTACACAAGGGAGGGGGATGGAAGGTATGTAGTTAGACAGAGCAATGAATTACTTAATATAGTACTCGAGGTATGTTGTTGAGTGCAAATGCTTCCCTAGAGATCTATTATATTATGCATTGGTAACATCTGCAGTAACACCAATTTGAGGAGCTAGGAGTGAAGATACCGAAAAGAATTGAACTGCAGCCCAAAATATTCCATGAAAATATTACAATGAATTAGGTAGTTTAAGAAAGTTAGCTTAATTTTCCCTGGAAACATCATTTAACTTAGGTTGTCACAGTGCCTGAGTGCAGATGAGAAGACTAAAGGTCTGAGCACAGTGGCACCTTGGTGTGATCTTTGCCTCTCTGTACCTGAACACTGTCAGCAGAGTGCCAGACTCAGCAAGTAGAGGAGAAATGCAAAGAAATCATGACAAGTCACAGAAAAGTGCCTGAGCAGGGGATTTTAATTTGTAATTATATTCAATCACAGAATGTACATGGTAAAGTTGACAGTAAAAGTTCCAGAAAGGTATATTTACATGTCTGTATTGAAGGCTGATCATTGCAACACGGTGAAGGTGATGCAGCAGCCGCCAGCCTGGAGTGAGCAAGGTCTCATGAGGAGGTGAAAGGCAGTGACAGCTGCAGTGAAGTGTAACTTTAACTGTAGAACTTGTACTCCCTTGGCCACAGTAACCTGCCAAAACTCAACAACAAACACTCAGACTGAAATGAGCAATGAATGTCTAAATATCTATTGATAAACTTACCCAAAAGTACTATTTTACAGGATTATGTATTTACTACAATGTATCGCATCCTTCCAATATCATATTGTGCTTGACAATACAGAGCATCAGATTGTTGTTCACCAAATGACCTACTAACCAGACAAGAATGGTGGGTGGCTGGCAGCAGCATGGCACCAGGAGAAAGGGACTCCATGTAAATTAAAGAATAATGGAGTGTGTATGTTTAGGTTATGGTGATCTGGGGAGGTCATGGTTAGAGCAGGAGGAGGAGGAGGAGGAGGAGGAGGAGATTAATGATGATAAGTGTAAGGAAGACTTAACACAAGTCATAAGTAAGATCACAGGATTGGAAGAAAAGGAGAATACATGTGTGTATGGAAGGAGAGTATAAGGTTTCCGTAAAACATTGAAATATGTTTTAGGGATTGTCACATACAGATGATGGATCAGACTCCAAAATATTTCCATTTCTTGATCAGTCTTACCAACAACTTTGCATGATGAATTACATTAAGAAGGAAATCTTAAAAGGATATTTCTTTGGTCTCTGTAATTACACAATCATATCGGTATCAATGACTGACATTAGTGATTGCCATCCTTTCTAATGAACAATGTGACATCTTTTTACATTTATTCCCTTCCCTTTCCATCGGGAAATGTAACAAGAGCTGATGATGATGATGAATGAGCATTCTGTTTAAATTAAGCACCAACTGTTGTTGTTTTCATCACAATACACATAATGATAAGTAGCTCTGGTGTCCCTTATTATGACTATCATAAATAAGTTACTAATGCAAGTAAACCCCACTATCCACATCAATAAGATGAGATGCACATCCTCTGAAAACAATTAACAATGCAGATGGCTCATGAAGTATAGCGATAGTCATGTACGGTCATTCTTCCAGAACTATTTGCCTTCCAGCAGTGGAGGGGATCAGTAGAGCATGACAGTGACCACCACCACCACCACCACCACCACATCCTGCCACACTGCTGCCTGCCACTCACCACACACACCACATGGTATCACAGGTCTGCACTGCTCCAGTGTTTGATATACACAGTGAGGTCATCACAGTTCCTCGGAAAGTAAATAATTATTGGTGATTTCCACCAAAATCACAGCAAAACAATAGTGTAGAATGTACTAACATCAAAACTTTCTTTCATCCCAGTCAATACTCAGCTCTGGAATGGTCACCTCAGATGTTCAGCTAATGCCTGAGACCCTTTCCTTCCTGGCAGACTCGGGGACCCCTAAGTGCCAGAAGAGGTGTGGCCTAAGCCTCCACCTGCTCCCCACTCTGGGGTGCTGCCACCCACACTCCCAAGACCCACAATGCATGCACACACTCTTATATACATTTTTACATAGTTACATTAAATTATTGATCTTAATTATATTGAGTGGATTTTGTTAATACTGAGAAAAATATAGACTATATTTCTATGTAATTCTAATGGGATGCATGGGAAAGTGAATAATTATATCACATCATGATGTAGTCCTAGGTGTGTCTTGTTCTGTATTCCACACATCACTACTAGTGACTGGAAAATGTATTACATGTATGCTGTGTAACCTGTACACATCTTTGATTAAATTGTGATCTACATTTTATATACAAAGATTATCACTGAACAAACTTTACAGTAGGACAAAACTTTTGAAACATCTTGATACTAATGCATAGTTTGATATTGCAAGAGGGTCTGTTGATCATATCATATAAATGTTTAAGCTGTATAACTCACTTATAAATAATTACAACTAACACAACCTAAGCATCAATGACATGCACACACACCTTCCTGCTTCTCCTCCAATGTTGTAAAAGTAGCTGCCACAGTCCTTGAGAGCTGAAGGGGCATTACTGGCAGAGAGAGAGAGAGAGAGAGAGAGAGAGAGAGAGAGAGAGAGAGAGAGAGAGAGAGAGAGAGAGAGAGAGAGAGAGAGAGAGAGAGAGAGAGAGAGAGAGAGAGAGACAGAGAGAGAGAGAGAGACAGAGAGAGAGAGAGACAGAGAGAGAGAGAGAGACAGAGAGAGAGAGAGAGAGAGAGAGAGAGAGAGAGAGAGAGAGAGAGAGAGAGAGAGAGAGAGAGAGAGAGAGAGAGAGAGAGAGAGAGAGAGAGAGAGAGAGAGAGAGAGAGAGAGAGAGAGAGAGTGTCCAAAGGAGAATTTCATGTTAGACTTGTGATTGCCAGCTGTAATGTCCTGGGGAAAGCTCAGAGGTCATGTAGTCTGTTACATGGATACAGATGAGACCTTTCACACATCCAGTCCTCTTGCTCAAGGAGGACAGTAACTGCTTGCTCATCAGTGAAAACCTCAAGTGACTTGAGCAGGCCACAGACCGCAGCCTGCCAGGAGACAGGCATGGAAATTAACACTGAACTAACTCAGTGTGCGTGTGTGTGTGTGTGTGTGTGTGTGTGTGTGTGTGTGTGTGTGTGTGTGTGTGTGTGTGTGTGTGTGTGTGTGTGTGTGTGTGTGTGTGTGTGTGTGTATGTGTGTGTATTTCATGACTAAGAAAGATTCCATCTCAAGTGGGGAAATGAATATATGGTTACTTATTAACTTAGTTTGTATAATGTACAAATTATTTACAAGAAAATATATAAAAATATTTGTCATGTTGAAATAAAGCAGGCTTTATTATTACAAGATGGAGGGAAGTCACACAAATAGATGAGCAACTCAAAATTAACTGACATTCACATCCTTAGGTCATAATCCAAAAAACTTACAACAAATGTATACAAATGGAGAAATGTTGCCATTCTTATCAAAAGCTACAGGTATATTGTAGACTGGATCATAATTATCATTCCTGAAATATACACTATATATTATATTTGTTAAATTGCTAGGACTAGTGGTGATTTTAAACTGGTCAATCCATGCAAGGTATTCTTGGTTACCACGTAAGTCTGAAAGAGGTTCCTGGAACAGTAAGCAAACAACACTAAACACACAACAGCTTCAAGTCATAACTCAAAGAAATAATAATGAGTAATGGTGCCTTGACCCCAAGTCCTTCCTTTTAAAACAGGGCATTGAGGTCACAGTGGTTATAGTTCTGTCTGTGCAAGATAGCAGAGCTGTGACTAATGCCATGTTGACAATGCAAGACCCATGATGTTCGAAGTAGTAAAGTTCCAGTTCCACAAATGGGGGTAGATACTCAGACAATGGCAGTTTGCTTAGTAATGATAAAGCATCTTGTAAGCACTTTTAAGAGATGGAAATATTTTTCAGGTAAATGCATAATTTCATTAACATTTCCAATTAAATATTTAAGTTAATATTTGCATTATGGAATGATTCATACATTTTCATAAAATGCTAAGTTTTAGAAAATTATTTCTAAATATTTTATTGAATATATTTATTTTCATACCCACATATACAAAATGCCATTTTTAACTAAATTGAAATATCATAAATAAGCATTCTGGAAAGTATGCAAATAAACCAAAATAATGAACAAGTTTACAGTATAAAACTAGAATCACAATTTGTATCTGCCACAAAAGGGAGAACACTGATGGCCTGGCCAGGACCCCTGCAAGTAGCCTCAGGTGGCAGCCAGCTGGAGTCTTTCAAAATTAGGTTGTCATCACAACAGATGATTCTCCATACATGCACCAAAGTCTTCAATCTCACTTGTGGAGAAAATTCCTAGTAGTAGTTTCTCCTACTTGAACTATCTAGCAATTAAAGAAGTGAGCTGAGAGAAGAAAGCTGACTGTAGGACTCCATCTTACAGAGCAGGTTACCTCCTACATGAAAAATCTTCTAAATATGGATGAATATGGTTAACACAAGGAGTAGGAATGAGCATGCCAAAAGACTCTTATTTCATGCATTACTTTACATACACTTGTGAGCCAAAAATCTTGAGGGGATCATAATTACAATATTTGTACAACTTTGTTTTATTTGAAAGCCTAAGTGTAATGAAAGCTTCTTGAACAAAGATTATCAGCATGGGTTCCCACCCTTCCTTGCCTCATATTCCTTACTGCGTGTATTTGGGTGACCAGCATCAGCACAATCATTACCTCGGTGCCCCACAGGAAGGCCACAGATGCATCACAACTGTATTGGTTTTGGTTTCTGCTTGAAGTTGTGAAGTGGCGTGGCAGTGGGTGAGCCATTCTTGGGGGTGCAAACTGGGGAGGAGGTGGAGGAGGCGTACTGTCCACGACAACGCTTGATTAGTGGGATCAGGTTCAGGATGAGGCCACAGAACACAATGAAAAGGCCCGACACCACAAATGGCATCACATAGTTACCTGTTGTGTCTGCAATGAACCCTGTGGGAGAACATCTGTCTTAA
>NC_087174.1:8457500-8465000 GCF_035594125.1 Scylla paramamosain
TGATATCTTTGAAATAACAACCAACATGCCAAAAGACTCTAGTGATTAGGTACAACTGAGACTGTTCTGATAAATACAACTATTAGGTACAGTATAGTCTTAAAAAAAAATAGTTAAAAAGTCTTTGTCAACATAAACAACATAGTACATTAAAAAATCATGAAGCAGATATTTAAATTTGTATTCAGAAGCATGATCCAAATTGATTCTCCAGTAAAAATAAATTTATTTAACACAATAACCTCACACACCGTTAATTTAAAATCACTTTGGGATATTTTCTTCCTCCTGCGGTTACATTTAAACATTATAGTGGATAAGTTGAAAATCTATTCTTTTTAGGCCATGTTTCTTTCAAGAAGTTTGTCAAAATTGCATGCATGGCTTTTGGTGCAATGAATTGTTGTATATCGCAGGAGAAGGTTAATAATTACTACATCTACATCTTCTGCATGCTAATACACAAAGGCCAGCACGGCATACACATACACAGGCGCCCACCTCATCCTGCGCCTTGGCAATGGTAATGATGGAGTTGCGGTAGATGTCTGGGCAGGATGACGCCCTCAGACGGTAACGCTGAATGTTGAGCATGGCGCCGCGGTAAGTCATGGATTGCCTGCAACACCAAGGTAATGTTATCTGGGGGTCATGCCGGACAACACTCAATGGCCTTTCTGAACCTTACGGCACTCTTCACATATAATTGTATTAAGTGTAAGAAATGCTGCCTCCCGAACATCGAATTATATTCAAAAGGGAATTATTCTGTGTAGAAAATTCTACCATACCAAGTGAGTTTAGCACGGTTTTATCTAAATGGATTTACTTTATTGTAGTTCAACATCACATCAAGAGAATTGTGGAAAGGATGAGAATGGGATTAGTGAACATTTTTCTTTCCTCACACAATCCTGACAACCAACACCCATGATTATCTTCCTTCTAAGATTTTGCTGGAGACTAAGAGGAACACTCTGAGAAACAGGTACGTTTTTTTTAGCACTAATAAGTTCAGTTAAAATCAAGCATATATAATAACACATTAACCATACAACTTGTGTATTAAAAAACGCCTATTATCAGTAAGGCTTCAGATTAGGGCAACCTGGTTAGTAACAGTAAACATTTCCTTCCCCTGATGCCTTACAGATGCTGCCAACCGCACTCATCACTGCCAACCTTCATTCATGAACCCAAGGACACAACAACCTTCCTCTGTGCAGACAAAAATAGCAAATTCCTACTGCACACACACACACACACACACACACACACACACACACACACACCTGTTGATCCTCATGTTGCGGAGGGGAGCAGCGGGGGGAGGGGGAGAGCTGGCCCCCATGCAGCCAGTAGAGATCCTCCGTGTGCCGGGCTGCCTCGGACCCCTGGGTAGGCGACTCCCAGCCAGCATCGCCATCCGCTCCTGCTGGTCCTCATTCTCCTCCTCATTGTCGGCCTCATCACCGTCGTCCTCAGGGGTGAAGCCTATCTGTAAGTCAAGCTGAGGGAGGGGCAAGAGATGGAGATTGAGAAGGAAATGCAAGTCAAAACTTCATGGCAGTCTCAACAAGAAGGTTGGCAATAAAACAAAGATGTAATTCATTCACAAATATATACTGTTGTGTACTATTAATCATTTTACTGTTATGATTGTTTTTCATTAACATTCAGAGCACTGTAACAAAAATATTTATAGGGATGCACTGAAGGAAAGAAACTTGGATGTTATTTTTTTTCTACGCTACAGAACTATTTGAAATTGTAATACTACAAAAATACAAGTTTAAAAGTTATAGGTGATTATGAAAAAAAAAATGTCAATGAAAAAGTATTGTTGGTACATAAATTATAGGTTAAGGATTACAACAATAATGTGATAGTGCATTAGATGCGTAGGCACCAGTCACGGGAGCAGGACTTTCCACTACAGGCCCTGCCCTCGCTAGGCCTGCAGGTCATTAAGGAGTTTTTTTTGGACACATCTTGTGAGGCTCTTTGGTGACCCTCGTTATGAGGAGATGGAGAAGCTTGTGTCGCCTAGTTATTTATTTATTTTTTTCCAGCACAAGATAGGTTAGCCAGTTCTGCCTCCTGGGACAAATACAGTTCACTAAACCAGACTTAAAATCTGATTTAAAAGGAAAGGAATTAGTAGAAAGTTTTGACTATCACTGGCTACTAATAACATTTTTTGAGCAAGGAAAGTGGTCAGCCTTCAACAGATGTAATTAACAGCTTGCCTGTATTAGCACTCTCTCTCTCTCTCTCTCTCTCTCTCTCTCTCTCTCTCTCTCTCTCTCTCTCTCTCTCTCTGACTCACCTTGCTGGGCTGAGGAGTGTCGCGGGGGGCGGGAGGCGGGACCGAGCCGGGTGTTGTGTCATCGGTGTCGGAGGGTTGCGCCTCTCGGTGAGCAGCAGCCCTGTGGTCCTGGCTGTAGCCCCCAGAGGAACCGATGCTGGTGATGGTGGTTGAGGCATACTCTGACATCTTTTCTTTGTGGGTCTGTGATTTTTGTGACTTCTTCTCCCCCTGTGGCAGTACTTGCTCCAGGGTGCTTGAGAGGGAGTGGGACAGCAGATGTGGGTACATCTGAGACACCACCTCGTAGGCATTGGTGCGCGAGGACAGGCACGGGATGACATCAGGGGGCAGCGCGTGGGAGCGACTGAGGAAGGTTGGCAGCAGCACCATCGAGGCTGATCCTCTCAATGTCTCGGCAGGATGTTCCTCTGGTGAAAGTAAAGCCGCCACGTCTCCCGACTGTACCAGTCGCCGCAGCTCGTCCAGCGAGGGCAGTGCAAGGTTACCGCCGCGTCCCCCGACAGTCTCTGAGGAGTGTGAGGTGGAGCCCCGGTGGCTGCTGGGAGCTGGCGTGGCACGGACATTACGATTGGCGGAGGATGAGTGACGTGGCGTCCACTCCAGGTCCCGCATGAGTGCTCCACACACCACCATGTTGAGCATCACGCCAGCCAGCAGGATGAAGGACAAGCCGCCATCCCCAGTGGTCCATCAGGTACTGAATGAGTGGCGCGAACAGGAAGGTACCGATGCCACTCCCTGCCACGGCGATGCCCGTGGCCAGAGAACGCTTCTTCTCAAAATAAAATGCAACAATAACAATGGCGGCCACGTAGCACACCGCCAGCCCAAGTCCCGTGACGACGCCTACTGTCAGCAGCAGCAGAGGAATTGTGTTGACGAAGGCACTGACGAAGAAGCCCAGACAGGCCACCAACGCCCCGCAGATGGTGACCGTCTGACAGCCATAGCGGTCGGTAAGGATGGAGGCAAGTGGCCCTGCCAGGAGAGGAATGGCCATGAACAGACTGCCGACCCATGATGTGAGAGACTTCCCCTCATTGAAGTAATTGAGCAGCTCCACGAAAAACACGCCAAAGGACATCGTGATACCATCAGCGATGCAGTGCACCATGAAGGAAGCCGCCACGATCACCCAACCCCACCCACCATCCGGAGCACGCCTCTCGAGTTCTGTTGCCCCCGAGTTGCCAGAACTGCTGGAGCTGGAGCCCAAGCTGAGACTGCTAGACCCCGATATGTGGCGGCCTCGCCACTTTTTGGATAATGAAAGACTGGAATTGACATCTGAGGGGGAGGTGTCGGGCAGCTTGGTCAAGAGGCGCGGCAGGTGATCTCTCACTATTCGGGGTGGAGGCACCACACGGGCCCTTGCGCAGGGTTACCTGGCCACCCTGCGTCACCAAGGTATCGTGCAGTAGCCGTTGCTGCTCCTCATCTTCCTCCTTGTCGTAAGGCGTGTGGAACTGGACATGCGCGCCGCTGGGTGCCCGCGTTCCTGCCTTGAGGCAGCCACTAGTCGGTGTGCAGGGGCTGCGGCCGCCTAGATCCTTCATACTGGGGTCAGGGGAGAGGCCGACAGAACCACTAGGATCAGGGGAGAGGCTGACCGACACATTCAACCCCACAGGAACACTGGAATCTCCACTGCACGATGCAATGGGACTCAGCTCACCACAGGTAACTTTTTTAAATTTAGATTCCCTGGTTTTACTGGAAGCCCCATTGGTGCTGCTGCTGCTGCTGCTTCCGGGACTGTTACCCGAATCACTCCTGTTGCTGGTGTCGCTGACCCGTGGAGAGTCTGATGACGACAGCGACGAGTAGTCAGAATTACACTGCTTCTGTCTCCTTTGAACTAATGATATTTTTGATGCAAGCGACCTTCCGACCTCCAGGCAGCTTTGTCCAGCCTGCGACTCACGATCCTGCGTTTTTTTCTCAACAACTTCCAGCTCATCTATGTCGACAGCTTCCTCCAGGCCTCGGTTCTTCCTACTCCTAGCAGCCAGAAGGGCACCCTCCTCCCACCCAGGCCCTGTCTGAGTGCTGCTGTCCCACCATTGTCCTTGGGATGCACTCCTCGCCACCACTGGTCGTCTCGCCATTGCAGAAACTCTCGCAGGATGATGGCGCTCCCTTGTAGACACCGCCTGACTTATCACTGAGGCCGTCCACCGCCAGGATGCTGAAGTTCCCTGCCAGGCCCATTTCAGCATCACCATACCCCTCTTGGCTCAATGGAACAACACAGGTGCCCTTGACTGTGGCCACACCCGCTAAGCCCTGGCAGTTTTGGGATGAGCGCCCCGGGGACCCAAAGGCTGTGACGGGGATGGCCCTGGAGGGGCTCAGTGCCACCCCTACATGGGCATCCCTAGAACTGTATGGTAATTCGCCATCTTGATCTGAATCCCCAGCACCCACTCCATCCGCGGCCCCCGTCATCCATGCCCACCGCCTGCACTGGCCTGCTTACTACATCCGCTGCTGACATGTAACCTCAGGTTCAACACACTCACGAACACAACACGAGCCACGCAGCGCGTCACTCAACTCATTCATCTACTTCACTAATGCTAGCCGGCCACACACAGACCAGTTATTTAAGTTTAGTGTTAATAAAGGCTCTATACTTAGATCCGTACTCTCACAACAGGTCAGTTTGACGGCCCAGGGGGCGGCGGGGCAAGAAGTCCTAAAGGGGCCGGGAGTCACGCCACACACGAGAGGCACAGAGCTGCCGCCGATGGTGTCCCCGGAACAGGCGAGGCAGGGCGAAGCGGGGCAGGGTTGGGACTGTGGGGTAGTGTTGGAATCGACGACAGCTGGGAGGAGGGGTAGGGGCCAGAGCCCACGGTGCCAGCACCTGGAGCAGCACGCCCTCACATGACCCCGACCCGGCCATCACACTCCGCCCTGCAACATAAGCCTTCATCACAATACTGATTGGATCTCTCTCTCTCTCTCTCTCTCTCTCTCTCTCTCTCTCTCTCCTCTCTCTCTCTCTCTCGTCTCTCTCTCTCTCTCTCTCTCTCTCTCTCTCTCTCTCATACAGTCACAAACACGCAGAACTTCAATGGACTGAGCCACACTGGGCACCCCTGGAAACAATTGCACGGCTGAAACAAAGTCAGGAAACCTGAATTTAACTAAACAACAATGGACTACCAGGCAAGTACACTATGAAATACTAAACTAAACACAAAGCAAATAACAAGGAGAAAAACACGAACTCAAAACACGCAGGCCCTGGACAGAAAAGCAGTTAGGTGAGACACCAACATCCGCTGGAATGGAATGTGATGAAGAGAACCTGAATCTACTGCACATAGAATTATCAAAATCTAAATTAAAAAAATAACAATAATAGATTTTCAGACTATTGCTAACAGGGATCAAGTGAACACATCCCTCCATCAACACTACTCTACATCCCCTTCTCCCTTCCCTCTATCCCACTCTGTCCCAATGATGGTAAAACGCTTCTTGCTCCACCCCACCCATCCTCTTCCCATCATTTTACTCGCTACCCAATGCCTTACCCTCCTCTCCACTTTCCTTTCACCTCAATCCCATTTTCATCCCGCCCAGGTCTCCTTTCTTATTCAGTTATTCTATACTAGAAGACGCGTCCTATGTAAGTTTTTTTTTTCTTTTTATACTAGTGTTATGTAAATTCACTCACCCTTCATTCTTTGTCAGTCGTCTCCTGCTCGTATATTGAATTCTGAATGGTATTATGTAGATGCTGCATCCTGTTCTCGCCTCCTCCTCTTTATTATTTAAGACTTTATTGAGTTGTTTGGATGTATATCATGTGTGATTCTCTCTCTCTCTCTCTCTCTCTCTCTCTCTCTCTCTCTCTCTCTCTCTCTCTCTCGTCTCTCTCTCTCTCTCTCTCTCTCTCTCTAAGAGAGTGTTCAGCTTCCTTTTCCATATTCCTGCGTGTCCTGTGTGTCATGACTCCTCTGTAATTACATACTACTTCTTATGCAAGGCTTGTCTCTCTATGAGAATAATAAAATTGAAAAAAAAAAATCTCTCTCCATGGTTACGCAGCATTGGTATTCAAGGATACGTAGCTATTAATTGAAGAGAGACTGTTCATCTTTCTTCCCCACCCCATGGTCCCCACACATCAAGCAGCAGCAGCAGCAGCAGCAGCAGCAGCAGCAGCCTTGAGAAGCACAGCCTGTTCTTCTACGCTCGCCTTTCCCACCCACTTATCATGCACGTCATCACCACGCCGCCTCTGCTGGGGATGCCTTCGTCTTGTCATTCACACAATACGCGCAGTACTTATCATGCATGTTAAGTAGACGAATGGAGAACCTGTTGCCCATTATCACGATCAAGATATTATGTTGCTGAACTGTCTTGATTTACATTTTTTTTCTTTTATGCGTAAAGGAGAGTAATCAAACAAGTACAAAATTAGAAGAAAAAAAAATCCACTAAGTTATCGTATGAAAAAAAAAAAAAAAGTGAGAGCGGAAGAATTTGTGTTTATGTTTGTGAAATTCTTTTAAAACTTGTTGCATTGAATTCCCACGGCAAAGAATTTCATATTATACATCTAAGTGCAATTTTTTCAATAAATGGTATCGCAACCTTCTCTTAATTCAAACCGAATGGAAAGCTACTACTCTGCTGTAATTACTGTAAACCTGTCCTTCCTTCATGTGTACCGGTATGATTATATTCAGTCAAATGCTACTTAATGTACAAATGCTACTCTTCACGTCTTAGACAGAACAATGAACGAGCACAGTGTGACATTGTATCTGTACGCGGCTTACTTCCTGATAAAGGTTGGAAAAGAGTTGATTAATTCCTAGACACACACAGCCATTTACGAACATTAAATTTCCGTCAAGGTTGCACTGGAATATTTATCTTTATGAATACTTTTATCATTCCTTGTATACGAAACCCTTATTTATCTCCATCAGTATCTTTTATGCATGACTGAGTATTTATCATTTTCACGTAGTACGTTCGCCGCTCAAGTGTGTGTGTGTTCTTGTGATACTTTAATCTTTGCTTGCTCGCGCTTTCACGGTTATCTTCTGTTAATATTTGTTATGTATGAACGAGTAGTATGTCGGACTGCTTGTTCACGACCGTTCAAGGTTATCTACGAGTAATATTTGTTATGCAAGAAC
>NC_087174.1:8467500-8470000 GCF_035594125.1 Scylla paramamosain
ATATATATATATATATATATATATATATATATATATATATATATATATATATATATATATATATATATACCTTCGTCTATCTGTTCTTATTTTGCTTCCCTCCATCCTATGCTTCCTCTTCCCTACCTGACTTTTTTTCTTTTTCTTTCCTTCCATGTCTCCGTGTATCCATCATCCTTTTTCTTATTTCACTTCCTCTATTTACCTACCATTTTTCTTTCCTTCCCTCTTCTACCCGTCCTTGCTTTTCCGTTTCTTTTTATTTTCTTCCTCTTTCTTTCTACTTTTCCCCGTTTTTTTCTTCCGTATCTCTATTTTAATCTCCATCTTTTTCTTCATTTTCCAACAGTTACTCGTATCTTCAATTTCCTTTCATGCTTTCATCTATCCATTTTTGCTTTTTCTTTTTCCTCTTTCTCCCTACTTCCAACTTTTCCTTATTTTCCTTCTCTGTCTATTTTACTTTCTCCATCTTTTCAGCCTCCTCTCTATTTACTCATTTATTCATATCCATATTCATCCTTTCATCCCTTCGTTGATTTTCCTTCCGTTCCCTCACAGCCTCAATCTTTCAATCATCCTATCCAATTATTCCCTTACCAATCCTTTCCCCCATCCCGCTCTGCCTCCCAATCACGCGGCCTTGATTGATTTAGGGTTCTGTGGGGCAGCGCGCGTCACAACACAGACATATTGACACCTCGCCAGATACAGTCACGGTCAATACTCAAGCAATATGCAACACGAAACTCCAATGTATATTAAGAGTTTTCTCAATCCTTAGATCTGGTAATCATCACAGTAAGGAAATTGTGGGTAAGATCAGGACTTATTCAGACTGAGGTACAAAGCAAACGAAAGTACAAAAAATAAAATAAATAAAATAAATAAGGGAAGCTGCTAGAAGCCGTCAGTCCCTGCATGAAACATATCTATTTCTACTTATCATCCTTATCCGTAAATCAGGCTTATTTATTTATTTTTAAGCTCCCTAATGACTCAATACTAACAACCTGATTATCGAATCGATTCCACATCCTACCAGCTTTTTTTTTAACAAACTTTATTTAAATACAAAGCAAATAAAACACTGTGGAAGTGAGTTTCTCTTAACTTTAAATTCACTAATCTACTTGGAATCAGTCAAATGCAAAGACTGTAAGAGGATCACTTGGAACTGAGGCACAGAACAAACAGAATACAGTGGAAGTTTGTGCTGAAGGTTACTTGACTTTTGACCTTGACTGCAGATTTGGAAATGACCCATCAATACAATATATGATAGAATCTACATCTGTTCTACTACGCTTTCAAAAACCTTACACGTTTTTATTCACCGTGAACTCTCGATTCAGTCATGTATTTCGTAAGGGTTAGTAAGTAGGCAAGTTATTTAGTTAGTGAGTGAATGAATGAATGAGTGAATGAATGAGCGGGACAGTCAGTCAACTAGCTGGTTAGTTAGTTTCCTTATTTATTTACTTACTTTCTTACTCATTTTCCAAAACAACCATGCAAGGACCTACATGTCTGTTCCTGTTTGGTTATTCATTGCAATTCCATACCGAGTTTATGGAAGGTCCTCCTGGGTGGTGTTGGTGAGAATGCAGACTGTCACACCTAACCTCTATGTGGATGGAGTTCGAGAGAAATGAATAGCACTCCAGGGTCGTCGCTGGTCACTTGACTGGCACTCAGGTAAGGCGAGGCGAGGTGAGGCGAGGTGAGGTGAGGCGAGGTGAAGTGAAGTAAAGTAATATAATGTAAGGTAAGGTAAAGTTAGGTAAGATAGGGGTAAGGTAAGGTACTCGTAAATGCAAAGGCAAGGGTAAGTAATGCAAACAAATATACTATAATGTAAGGTAAGACAAGATAGGGTAAAAGTAATTGTAAGAGAAAGTAAAGTAATGTAATGTAATGTAATGTAATGTAAAGGCAAGGCAAGGCAAGGCACGGTAAGGTAGGGAGAGGTGAGGTGAGGCGAGCTAGGACAAAGTAAGGCAAAGAAGGTGACACAAGGTAAGGGATAATACGGTCAAGCAAGGGTATCTACAGTAAGATGAGAGTGAACTAAGTCACCAAACATCCCTCAACATTTCAACGACATGCATTCTTCACAAAATTATCTCAACATATACCAGAAACTTAAGATATAAAAGCACCTCCGTTTCTCGTCCTAACAATTCCTGCCACCATTTGCATTCCCTCACCTAAACTTCGTCCATTAATACTTCTGCAATAAATTGAGTCAAAAACTTCATTCATTTAGTGCAAATCCAGTAAACGCGGAGTTACGGCGCTACCCAGCCAATTCAGGGACCATATTCTGAAACGCTGAAGCTCGCATCTCCACCACTTGAAAAAAAAAAAAAGGCTCTAGTTGAAATTTATACGGATTTTTATTTGTGTTTCTATGGTTTTAGTGACAGATTAACAAGGTTTATACGTTGTAAACAGGAGGAACACGCTTGAATACTCAGCTAATCGTCTTTATGGCCGT
>NC_087174.1:8475000-8477500 GCF_035594125.1 Scylla paramamosain
TGTGTGTGTGTGTGTGTGTGTGTGTGTGTGTGTGTGTGTGTGTGTGTGTGTGTGTGTGCTAGCGTGCGTGTTTATGTTTATGTTTTATGTTTATACTAAGATCAAAGCACAATCAATTTATCATATTTTCACAACATGAACCATTTACCTCCGTGTTATCTTCCGCATCAGTAAACATCCTCTCCACTCTGCAATAATATCAGTGGACTTGCTCGCACACACTCACTCACACTGTTAATCACCGCTGCTCCCTTAACTCTTTCGCTATCATGACATTAGTTTCATTATATTCCGAGTACTACGAGCCAATTACGTCAAGAAAGTTTTCACAGTCAATGGGTTAAGATTCAAGTCTAATTTCTTATTCACTATAATTATGTCTTCACTTTCTCTGCGCCCACTGAATGTTGGTGATAGCATGGGGGTTGAAAATTATAGTTTGCACCGCCTTAGTCGTCATCATCATCATCATTCGTGAGGGAAAGTATGGATGTTAGACAATATCGTTATGGTATTGATACTGAATGATAATGATGATGATGATGATAGTGATAATGGTGGCAGTGACAATGACGAAGACGGTACGGACAGTTCCCAAAGCTCATGCAGTCACCAACAGTTAATCGAAAGAGAGAAAGCAAAGATAGCATAATGATAATAATGCATAAGAAACAAGAAGCGAATTTCAGCCCAATAATTACGACAACCATCCTAAACTTGGCCCAATCCTCTCGTAAATTACACCTTCACACACAGGTATTGCAGCACTCATAATATCGGTGCACTTCACGTAGAGTTCGCAGCACACGGAGCGAGCGCCACCAGTTGGGACACACTACGATGGCCGTCGTGTTTTGAACAATGGCAGGTATTTCTGGTCTGGCACGAGAACCCTGCTGTGGAGCGAGGACCGGATGGGGTTTGTGTTTACTTCTCTACACGCTTTTCCTTGACCCTCCCTTACTCCCTCCTTACTTATGTTTACGTTTTTCTTCGGCTCTAAACTCCTTTCCTTAATCTTTCCTCACTTTTTACCTATACAACCCTCTAACTGTCTCTCTCTTTCCCTTTCTTTCTTTAAGTTTCTTCCTAACCGTTCTTAACCTTTTCTTCCTTACTCTTTCCTTACTTAAACAACCTGTCTCTTATTTTCCCTTCCTTTAAGTCTCTTCTCTAATCTCTCATTACTTCTTCCTTCCTTATACAGCCTAAAAATTGTTTTCCCTCTTCCATTCCTTTAAGCCCTAACCTTTTTTAATCTTTCTTATCGTTATTTCCTTCTTCCTTATAAAATTTGTCAATTGTCTCTGCCTTTTTCTTCCTATGAGTCTCCTCCTTGAAAATAGTCCTTCCTTATTTCTTACCTTTCTTGATCTTTCCTTAAACTTTCCTTTCTTGCACCAGCTCCCTTCTTCTAAATCCTTAACACCTTCTTACTCCTTCCTTTCTTCCTTCCTTACATAATCGTCTCTCTCTTTTCCTCCCTTGAAAATACTCCTTTCCTTCCTTGACCTTTCCTTAATCCTTCTGAATATAATCTTCTTTCCCTTATGAAACACCCTCTCTTAATCTTTCCTATTCTTTCTTCCTTATACAACCTTCTAATCCCTTTGTCCTTTTAAATTAAAGTCCCTTCCTATCTGAGACTCTTTTTCGCAACTTTTCCTTGACTCTTTCCTTATACAAGCTACCAACTGTCTGTACTTCCCCTTCCTTCAAAAAAATAATCTCTCTCTCTCTCTCTCTCTCTCTCTCTCTCTCTCTCTCTCTCTCTCCTCTCTCTCTCTCTCTCTTCTCTCTCTCTCTCTCTCTCTCTCTCTCTCTCTCTCTCTCTCTCTCTCTCTCTCTCTCTCTCTCTCTCTCTCTCTCTCTCTCCCTCTCTCTCTCTCTCTCTCTCTCTCTCTCTCTCTCTCTCTCTCTCCTGGTATATCTCTTCATGGTATACTTAAAAGTTATTTATATCCACACGCTTCCGCGGCACAACAAACATACGATGACGTGGCATTTTAACCAGTTCTGTGTGTGTGTGTGTGTGTGTGTGTGTGTGTGTGTGTGTGTGTGTGTGTGTGTGTGTGTGTGTGTGTGTGTGTGTTAAGCGGAATGTTACATACTTTACTGATTTAATGACATGTCAACACTTAGCCTCGGTGAGTGGTATAATTACATGGAAAATAAACAGACTAAAGATAAGATTAGTACCCCTGACTCAGCGGGGCGGTCAATGACTTATTAAGAGGAGCCAGAACCCTCAAGGACGTGAGGTGGTACGAGTAGTTACGAGGCGGAAGATAACACAAGGGTGGTGTATACAAGGCTTCGTATTTTTAAAAGCCTTTTTCTCCCATAAGATAAAACAAGGGTGGTGTATACAACCCTTTGACTGCCACTTGGTACACCTTTTTTCCTTTGCTTGTTCTACAGCAACATGTAATCTCTGAACTAGGAAGAAATTGCAAAATGTATTCTTTTTCATCATCAGCTTTCTTGTAGATGCTTATAA
>NC_087174.1:8482500-8485000 GCF_035594125.1 Scylla paramamosain
CTGTTAATAATGTAGAAATCTTGTTAATATGTCACTAGAACCATAAAAACACCCTTAAAAACCAGTCACTTTAACTAGAGTTTTTTGAAGGTCTTGGAGGTGCGGCACAGAAGTGTTTCAGAATATGGGTCTGAGTTGCAATGTTCTTCTCTGTTAGTGTTCTGTTCGTATAAGTGTCACTGTTTGGGTTGAGTCTTGTCCCTGTGGTTTGCTGTATGCTTCAACTTCGTCTATCTCTTTCTGTCTTACATTCCCCTCTTTCTCGGTCTTCCTCTCTTTCTCCCCCCATGTGCGTCCATTTCCATCGTCTTCTTTCCAACGTGGCCAAAGTAGCGATGTTACATAATACAAAATGCACCTGAATAAAATGAAGTATCAGACAGCGACCTCCATCTGCCATATCTCCATTTCTTATCCTTCACGTAGGTCTTAATTCAAAGCAGTTGATTCTTACGTGTGTTAATCTCCAATAAACCTCCGTGACGTCGCCATGTGGGTAACTGTACATGTGTTTGGTGCTTATATACTGAGTTGATGCAGACTGTTCCCTCTAATTAAGATGTCTTAGTATTACTCTACAGTTTAGACATATGATAAAAAATGCATTGTTTTTGTTCGTGTGTGTGTTTTTTTTTTTCGTATTATGCTGGACTGTCTCTCAGTCTGTCAATTAACTGACCACCAGACTTAATGAAAGAAAGAAAGAAATAAGATAAAATTGAATAACTAAATTCATCAACCAATTAATCGACAATCAAATAACTAACTAATTGACTTAAATATTTTCGAATGACTTTTTATATCAGAAGGGATTTTTTTGAAATAACAAACACATACTTTTACTGCTTCCTTTTAACAACATTGCCACTATGACAAAAATATTATTTCCACACTGTTGTCACTCACGATGTATTATTGTTGTGGAGCAAATGCACTGTAATGGCCTGAACCCAACGAGCATTTACTAATAGTCGCTTTAATAATACTAAACAGAACACCGATGCTCCACTGGGCAATCTCATGGTATTAATAGACGTGTTCATTAGTGTTGCAAGCCAATAATCCTGTTCTTCTTCTTCTTCTTCTTCTTCTTCTTACTACTACTATTACTACTACTACTACTACTACTACTACTATTATTGGTAGTAGTAATAATAGTCCTAACAGCAGTAGTAGTAACAGTATAAGTAAAAATAGTAGTTGTACACACACACACACACACACACACACACACACACACACACACACACACTAATATTAACCTATATAAAATTCTTCCTTTCAATCTCACTCACAGATTCCTCTTCGCATTAGGCTGAACAGGAATTACAAGAAAAAACAAAAAACAGTCCTTGCATTCGCCATGACTCAAGCGGGTACGGAGATAAGCGTTCCACTTTTATACTTCCGTAGATATGAGGGTATAAAACATGACAGCTTTAAAAAACAATCGAACTATGACTGTAAGCACGTAATCATTTGCTGCATTGTTATCAGAGAGAGAGAGAGAGAGAGAGAGAGAGAGAGAGAGAGAGAGAGAGAGAGAGAGGTGTGTTCATACGGCAGAGGGCGCTTCTCCACTGTGTTCACAAAGGCTTCCCTGACCTTTGAACCGTGCCAGTTATGCTCCGGGAAACTTGAGATTCGAGGACGCTGCTTCGTCTGTGCCACCTGCCGCTAACTTATTTGTTTCCATCTGTCTGCATATTTATTTTATTCGGTTATTTATTTTTCAAGGGGTTGCTGAAATTAATACATAATGGTTTGTTATATAGTACCAGTTTTCTCTCTCTCTCTCTCTCTCTCTCTCTCTCTCTCTCTCTCTCTCTCTCTCTCTCTCTCTCTCTCTCTCTCTCTCTCTCTCTCTCTCCAAAAATATGCAAACATTAAAAATCAAATGCTCCCTATATTGCAGCAATTTATGTTACAAGGTACAAATCGGGATGAAAATAAAACAAATAAATAAAATAAGTAAATTGGGATTAAATATAAGCGTTTTCTCAATGGCATCTGTTTCTTTCAATGGCCACAAAAAAAAAGTAAAATAACTTAAAATTCTCTACCCCTGGCAGAAGTTGTTTTTTTTAAGGGGCCACAAATACAAAACAAAAAAAAGTTTAAAATCTCGCTATACGGTATCAGTTTTTTATTTATTTTTTATTTTTTTCCGAAAGTTTACAAATAGACAAACATGCGCAGTTCAACCGTCTGAGCTGTCGCAATACTCCTTCATCCACTTTTAAGAATCAGACCACTGTAAATAACTCAAATAAATAAATTAATAAATAAACAAAACTTTTCAATAATTCCTCTTAAATATATACAGTAAAATTTCTGCAATTAAGTTTCTAGACATAACAACATGCCAATCCTCAATTATTACCACTCACTTTCACTTAACACCCACAGAACACAGACAGCCGCCACGTGATTAATTGAGGATATCTCAGGTGGTTTACTCACGCGATAAGCTGATGATCACCTCTGCAACATTATAACC
>NC_087174.1:8490000-8512500 GCF_035594125.1 Scylla paramamosain
TCTCTCTCTCTCTCTCTCTCTGTGTGTGTGTGTGTGTGTGTGTGTGTGTGCTTGTGCTGTGGTACGTTCACACAAACCTACATATAAGTCTATTTCTGAGGTTTTGTTACGTGTGTTTTACTGTCTTCTCTTTATCTGGTTATGTTCCTTCCCTTCTCTTTCATCCGCTAATCTCCCTTCCCTTGCTTTCATCTGGTTATCTTCCTTCACTCTTGCCTTTATCTGGTTATGTCTCCTCCATTTTCTTGTTTGTATATTCATGTTTTCCTTTCTTTCGTTGTTTTTTCCGCCCTTCTTTTATCTATGTTTATCTTCTTTTCCTTTGCTTTTTGTCATTTTGTTTCCTTCCCGTCTTTTCATTTGTGCATTCCCTTCCCCTCCCGTTTTTTTTTTTTGTTTTGTTTGTTTTCCTTCTTTCTTTCCGCTTATATTTACTTGTACAGCGCTCCTCCTCTTCCTCTATTTATATATTCGCTATCTCGTTATCTTCCTTCCCTTCGCTTTTATCTTTTCTATCTTTTATATGTTGTTTCCGCACTGCTTTATTCATATGGTTTTTGTATCGTAAATCTTCGCCTATCAGTGCATTTTCCTCCGCTTTATCATCTTAAGCACCGTCAACATCGTGTCTTTATCAGTTCATATACGAGTCTTCAGCTGAGCTCATAACTATGATAATCAAAAGTTTTCTTCGCATTTTGTATTTGTTGCACAGTGGTGGTGGTGGTGGTGGTGGTGGTGGTGTCAGTAGTAGTAGTAGTAGTAGTAGTAGTGAGGAGGATCAGCTGAAGGTCGTTCCCTAAGAAAATGAAGACTTTCAAGTTTGCGGATGTAATGCGAGAGAGAGAGAGAGAGAGAGAGAGAGAGAGAGAGAGAGAGAGAGAGAGAGAGAGAGAGAGAGAGAGAGAGAGAGAGAGAGAGAGAGAGAGAATCGTTAATTACTAAAGTTAGCAAAGCATTTAATGGAACACGAGATTGCTATTTCCTTCTTTATCATCTATCTCCTTCTTTATCATCTATCTATCTATTTACTTCATTCTCCTCTTCGGCGTGTGGTGGAATAGGAATGGAAGAAAGGAATATAGGTCGAGAGAGAAATGAAGTTGATGGATGGGGTGGAAGGATGCAAGAAATGGAAGAAAACAAGATAAAATAGTGGAAAAGTGGAAACATGGGAAAGAAGAGAAAGTGGAAATTAAAAAGTGGAGTATACAGATGGAGGAGGAGAAAAAAAGTAGGTGGAATGGAAGGCTCATAAAAAGTCATGAAGGAAAAAGAAGAGTGTGGAATAGGGAAATGGAAAGTGGAGGAGAGAGAGAGAGAGAGAGAGAGAGAGAGAGAGAGAGAGAGAGAGAGAGAGAGAGAGAGAGAGAGAGAGAGAGAGAGAGAGAGAGAGAGAGAGAGAGAGACCGTGTGTGTGTGTTTGTATGTGAACGAAGGAGGAGGAAAGAGCCAGAGAATGGAATGCGGGAGAGAAAGAAGAGTAACAATAGAGAAAAGATGATGAAAAAAAGAAAAAAAGAGAATGTGGAATAAGGAACAAGTGGAGAGGTGGAAAAAAAAGAAGGACGGAAAAGAGGAGAATAAAAAGCAAGTGAGAAAGGAGACTGAAGGGACAGAAAGGGTAACGGATGGGGTAGACGAGGAGGGGTGTAGGATGGGAGAAAAAAGATGGAAGGGAGAGGAGGGAGAGGAGGGAGAGGAGGGAAAGTGGAGGGATGTAGGAATCATTACTGAAGTCTACCATTGATCCACATGACGTAAGGTGGAGTGTGGCGCTTAAAGTAGAGAGAGAGAGAGAGAGAGAGAGAGAGAGAGAGAGAGAGAGAGAGAGAGAGAGAGAGAGAGAGAGAGAGAGAGAGAGAGAGAGAGTGTGTGTGTGTGTGTGCGAGAGAAGTTTCCTTATATCTGTCATCTTCCCAGCCCCTCTTCCTCCTCCACCCCCCAAAAAAGTCACTTGTGGTAGAGGAGGAGGAGGAGGAGGAGGAGGAGGAGGAGGAGGAGGAGGAGGAGGATTGCATCACCTCCTCCACAAGGTCTTTTCTATCACCTCTTCTGGTGGTGTCTGGGACGACCCTCATTCAGGAGAGGAGAAAGAGAAGGAGGAGGAGGAGGAGGAGGGAGAAAAGAATAAGGGAGAAGACAATGATGCAGAAAGATAAGATACATAACAAAAGCAAACTCAATAACTCTCTCTCTCTCTCTCTCTCTCTCTCTCTCTCTCTCTCTCTCTCTCTCTCTCTCTCTCTCTCTCTCTCTCTCTCTCCACACATGGCGAAACCTACAGTAAGTAACAAGGTACGCCTGGGTGTGTGTGTGTGTGTGTGTGTGTGTGTATACCTAACAAGTATTTACACAAACTGGTTCTCCGTTATGAGAGCATCGAAAAGTAGTAGTAGTAGTAGTAGTAGTAGTAGTAGTAGTAGTAGTAGTAGTAGTAGTAGTAGTAGTAGTAGTAGTAGTAGTAGTAGTAGTAGTAGTAGTAGTAGTAGTAGTAGTAGTAGTAGTAGTAGCAGTAGTAGTAGTAGTAGTACAAGGACATGGCATTTTAAAACATCTAAACTCACCGCTGTTTTTTACATACAATCTCTCTCTCTCTCTCTCTCTCTCTCTCTCTCTCTCTCTCTCTCTCTCTCTCTCTCTCTCTCTCTCTCTCTCTCTCTCTCTCATATTGCAGGACACGTGACATTAAGAACTGGTTATGTTACTGTGCTCCCGAGAGAGAGAGAGAGAGAGAGAGAGAGAGAGAGAGAGAGAGAGAGAGAGAGAGAGAGAGAGAGAGAGAGAGAGAGAGAGAGAGAGAGAGAGAGAGAGAGAGAGAGAGAGAGAGAGAGAGAGAGAGAGAGAGAGAGATGTGGGGGGGATCATAGTTTTTCGTCGCATCCTCCGTATCTTCTTACTACTCCAGTTTTCAGCGGTCAAGGATACCATTGCATCCTAACCGGTTCTGATCGGCCCCTACGTATAATGTGCGGCAAGACAAAGAAGGCCTCTCTCTCAATAATAGTAATGATAATGATGATAATAATAATAATGAGTAGGAATAGTAGTATAAGTAATATGAAAGAAGAAGAAGAAGAAGAAGAAGAAGAAGAAGAAGAAGTACAGCAACACCACCACCAACACCACCACTACCAACAACAACAACAACAACAACAGCAGCAGCAACAGCAACAACAACAACACCTTAGACACCACCTGTATACAAGATTTTCAATGAAGATCACGGTTTGCATCAGTGAATATTTACCTGATCTGAATATCGATCAATACCAACTATGAATAAAAGAAAAGTCTGCAAACAATGAAAATGAAAATATAACAAAAAATATAAACTGAAATTAAGAAAAAAGGAGACAATATATCGAGAAAATCCAGAAATACAAACGAAAAACCAGAATAAAAATTGTAGATGCTAATGGGGAGAGAGAGAGAGAGAGAGAGAGAGAGAGAGAGAGAGAGAGAGAGAGAGAGAGAGAGAGAGAGACCGATAATTAATCCTGATACCGCATTGACCATTTTTTGTTGAGACTCACAGCGTTGTTATAAAATCGTTTGTACTGACCAATAGGAAAAGAGAAGATGTAAAAATTAATTGTTTTTTTTTTCGAGGTTATGATACTATATAAGAGACTGCAGTGCAAAAAATAAACATGAAATGATCACAGAAAAACGAGGAAAGGAAGTTAATGTCACTTCTCATTATATTTATCATTATCATTTTTCTTATCATCATCATCATCATTATCATCATCCTCATCATCATCATCATCATCATCGTCATTATTTAAATCTTATTTTAGCTATCTTGTTTATTTTATTTTATTTATTTACTTTCATCTAATTTTCATTTAACTTATTTGCTTTAATTTATTTATCTTACTTTATTTCATAGTATTTTTACCACGGAGCCATTGAAATGCATAGTCACGTGGTACAAAACCAAGTGCATCGCAACACAACACTGAGTAACACAACATGTACCACAAAATCACCGAAAGCCTTACAGATAATTACCGGAGAAAACAACAACAAAAACACAGCAGTGAAGAGGTGGCACAAAAACCACATCGATCGCCAAGTAACACAGAATGAACGATAAATAAAGAAGCTCTTCATACTGACATGTACGTATATTCCAATGTTTTCGTTCGGTTTATATTTCCACGTCACCAAGGTTATTCTGTGTAAAAGCAGCGCCTCTAATTCTGTCTATTTGTTGTTGTTGTCACGACCAAGACGTAACTACGGGGGAAATGAGTGCCAACCTGCAATCTGGCACTGCAGGGGAGTGTTGGCATCAAGTGGCACTCCGCTTGTTGCGTGAATTGTGGAAACTTGCGCCAGAGAGAGAGAGAGAGAGAGAGAGAGAGAGAGAGAGAGAGAGAGAGAGAGAGAGAGAGAGAGAGAGAAAGGTTGGGGAAGGAGACAGTGAATATTAGTTATGTTTTTTTATCATTTGTTTTTGTTTTCTGTTTGTTTGTTTGCTTTTCTGTTTGTTTGCTTGTTTCTATGAGTTTGTACTTGTGTATGCCTCCCCCCCCTCTCTCTCTCTCTCTCTCTCTCTCTCTCTCTCTCTCTCTCTCTCTCTCTTCTTATCATCACTACTACAACATACCTTTTAACACATGACAATGAATAGCGCGCACGTGCACACACACACACACACACACACACACACACACACACACACACACACACACACACACACACAGTGAAGGCAACACAGGATAGGTGAAATATGAGACATTTTAAGAGTTACACCTCCAGCTCTGAGAAGAGAAATGTTGCCTTGACTACGGAAGGTTTATGGTGACAGACAACAAACACCAAACCAAGAGCATAGTTATATAAAGGATGTAAGCTAAATTGTGTTAGGTTTTGATTTTTGTAGCCTTGTATTTTTTTTTTTTTTACGTTTTACGGAGGCTAGCCGAGAGAGAGAGAGAGAGAGAGAGAGAGAGAGAGAGAGAGAGAGAGAGAGAGAGAGAGAGAGAGAGAGAGAGTCAACCTGCCACTCCCAAAGTCATTTAAATAATATAATAGGTATAAAAATAACAATACTGATAATAATAATGATAACAATAATAATAATAATAATAATAATAATAATAATAATAATAATAATAATAATAATAATAATAATAATAATATACAAATAAGAGCATAAGGAACACTTAAAAAAACATGTAATAAAAGTATATCGATTTACAGAATTTCGAAGCTATAAAAAAATATAATATAGGTCGATTTGGGAAGCTTACAGTTGCTAACAAGTATTAAATTCTGAGAGAGGTGAAAGATACGAAATCAAATAACATTCCACACAGTCTCCCTGGAGTAATGCAAGCCCACTTTTCCATTCTCTGGCATCTCACAAGGCGCTACCACAACAACAATGATCTAAGTAACCTTGCACTTGTCACGCACACCACACTTGCTTTCCCTACAGCCCGTGACATTGCTGGGGTGATAAGTGACTTGGGAAGCTTCTGTAACGCCGCGGTCTGTTGCTGTGAAGCGGGCTGCGAGGGTCAGGTAATTCGCAGGTCGTTGGAATTAAAGGTGTGATGTAGCGTAAGTAGCGTTTGATGGCAGTGGTGGTGGTGGTGGTGGTGGTGGTAGTGGGTGGGAGAGTAATGAGTGGATAGATGGACGAATAGCTGTGCGTGTGCGTGTGTGTGAGAGAGAGAGAGAGAGAGAGAGAGAGAGAGAGAGAGAGAGAGAGAGAGAGAGAGAGAGAGAGAGAGAGAGAGAGAGAGAGAGAGAGAGAGACGGTGCAATTCGTTCGTGTGATGATTGATATTTCAGTTTGCGCGCGCACGAACGAACACACACGCACGCACGCACGCACGCACGCACGCACGCATGCACGCGCACACACACACACACACACACACACACACACACACACACACACACACACACGTGGACCGACAACAAACAAAATACACAAAAAGAAAAAAAAAGAAAAATTAGATACATAGATGTGAATTTAAAGGAGAGAGAGAGAGAGAGAGAGAGAGAGAGAGAGAGAGAGAGAGAGAGAGAGAGAGAGAGAGAGAGAGAGAGAGAGAGAGAGAGAGAGAGAGAGAGCAGATGACAGAAACTCCCAACTCGTTCATATCACTTATCTAAATTCTTCTTCTTTCTTTTTACCATCTTTTCTTTGTCCTTGCTGCGGCGTCTCAGTCCTGACACGGGACACCTGCGGCACGTAAACATACTCAGGTGTGTAGGGGAGAACACCTGGCCAACTCGGTAATTTAAGAAGCTTATGTGAAATCTTCCTTAGCGTGTTCTTTGTTGAGTTTTTCTTGTCTACATCACTCTCTACTCTGCCTATCTGTCAGTCCGTCTGTCTCTGTTTATCTGTTTGTCTCTGTGTGTGTATCTCTCTCTCTCTCTCTCTCTCTCTCTCTCTCTCTCTCTCTCTCTCTCTCTCTCTCTCTCTCTCTCACCAGTGATGCGCAATACACGTGATGGAAACATATGCAGGCTCCCACACGCTTCCATGATGTACTTCAGTTATTGGTTCTCTAATCTTTCATCGCTGCCTGTCACCTTTCCCGTTTTCGTTCCGTCCTTGTGTGACATCCGTTCTCTATTTCTTTTTACCATTTAATTTCTTGTTTCATCTGATTTTGCAGTGTTTCTCTCTCTCTCTCTCTCTCTCTCTCTCTCTCTCTCTCTCTCTCTCTCTCTCTCTCTCTCTCTCTCTCCTGCTTTTCTTTTTCTTCTAAATTTTGTGAGTACGTACGTGTCTTATTAACCCATGCCGCAAGTTTTCTAAATATTCATAATTCTTCAATTCGCTGACAGCTAATGACACCTCATCTTGTTAAGTCGTCTCAACAACATTGCACAATTTCAGTGAGCAATAAATAAAACCTAACATTAAAAGGCTCTAATTATGCACAACACTTGCACCACACATTTATTTTTTGGGACATGAGAACCCAAATTAGTCAAATGGTAACGCAATCCTACTTCACTGTCAAGGGAGATTCTTAACTTTATTTTTTTCTCTTTTCTTTTTCTTATTTTTGCCATACACAACATCTATCTTCTAGTGCCAATGAAAAGGATGAAAGAGTGGTCATATTGGTCAAAT
The DNA here is from genome assembly GCF_035594125.1 of Scylla paramamosain. Classification (NCBI taxonomy): domain Eukaryota; kingdom Metazoa; phylum Arthropoda; class Malacostraca; order Decapoda; family Portunidae; genus Scylla; species Scylla paramamosain. The sequence goes on from NC_087174.1 coordinate 8,497,115, forward strand.
CTTGCGTTAGTACGGTGGACAGTACGTGGATGAGAGAGAGAGAGAGAGAGAGAGAGAGAGAGAGAGAGAGAGAGAGAGAGAGAGAGAGAGAGAGAGAGAGAAGTCCACCAGTGAAAGGGATGAAAGAGTGGTCATGCTGGTTAAGTCTTGTTTAGTTTAGTTAGTACGGTGGACAGAACGTGGATGAGAGTGGATAGAAAATCTAGTGGAGCACAAATATCAACTAGGGGTGATGGAGATATGATAACGATACTGACCGATAGACTACCTGTTAATAGATTAGAAAAAAATGTACATATAAAAGCTGTCTCCTATACTGTGACACCACGAAGCAACCGATTCGCTTTAATACGAGGGCGCTCATGATTAACAGAGACAAACAAGTAAAGAGAAGTAAGAGTTGTGAGTCATAACAAGTTAGGTAATGGTTTAAGCGAGTAATGTGTGTGTGTGTGTGTGTGTGTGTGTGTGTGTGTGTGTGTGTGTGTGTGTGTGTGTGTGTGTGTCAGGGAGGCCAAGATAATATAAAAATAAACAAAAATAATAATAATAAAAGATAAAAAAACATAAGTATTTTTTTTTGTGAGTGTGCGCGCGTCAGGGAGATTGACAAAACTATAAAAAAAAGTATAAAAGAAACAAAACATGCCGCTCTCTCTCTCTTTAAAAAAAAAAAAAAAAAGTCGGAAGCAGAAGAATCTAAAAAGAATAGCCAGTTTATACTCGCAATTATTAAGGTGCCTTCATACATCTTTACCTTGCAGGCAGAGGGAAATACAGTAACAGGTATCAGTAATTTCCTATATGTAAGCGGGGCTCTAGGCAAGGGCAACAAAAAAAGCGAAAAGAGGCCCACTATTCAATCTGTACTGAGGTAAATACACAAGTCTCTCTTAAGTAGATAAGCAAGTAATTACGTAATATAAGAGTAAAGCATTAACCTAAATACACAATTAAGCGTGGGTATAAACAGCAGAAATAAAATAAACCAAAGTATAAACTGCATTAAAGGATAATGAAAATATACATGTTAAAATTCATGAATACGTGTTTGCCTGAATGAATTTGGTACTGAAGTGGAAAAATAAATACAAGTCATCTGTTAAGTTTTGCTACTGTGTGTGTGTGTGTGTGTGTAGGTTTACGCTTACGTGCCCAATAAAACAATATAACAACCTTTTTTTCCCTAACTCTGGCCCCTGTCCGCCCTCCCCAAGATCCCCCCACAAAAAATAAAAAATAAAAAATAAATAAATAAATAAATAAATAAATAAAAAAACACAAATACCATCAAAACAAGACACGAATCCCACCCTGAACCGAACCCTGAACAAACCACGAAGCAGTGAACCCCGAAGAACGAACGACAAAACTCAACCAAAACAACCAAATCCCAAAAATCCCTTACGAACCTTATCTGAACCTAAGTGAACCATCCAGAACCCCGTATCCATTCCCCAAGGAGGATTTGAACACTTACCTGTGGGTGGGGAAGGCTTCAGGTGGTGGGGCCATAAACACGACGGTAGGCGGAGGGGAGGCGGGGCTCAGGGAAGGGAATGATGGGGATTGGGGAGATCTTGGGAGTCTTAGCTACTAGTGCATAGGTTGGCTTGCATAGACACGACAACCAGTACTAACACGCACTTTTGCACTCAATTTTGCGTGGCAGGATTCACCATGCACGCTAATTGAATTCTTTCACTGTGTCTTTTTCTCTTTCTTTCTTTCTTTCTTGTTTTGTATTCTTCACACTTTCCGTCTCACTTCCATTGTTCTTATCGCTTTTATCACTCCGTCTCGCTTATTTCTTCCATTGATGTGCGTGCATGCAGGTGCCTGAATATCTTATGTGTACGTAGGTATGTGTGTTTCCATGAGTACGTACGTCAGTTCTTTCGTTCTTCCTTCCTTTCTTCCGCTGAGCACGCCACGCACACAAGCACACATGCACGCACGCAACACACGATTCCTCCTCACTGCTTCATTCAACGCTCCTGCTTCGAGTAAACAGAACACTTATGTAACACTGCCTCATTGCTTCGCTGGTTCATTGCTTCGCTGTCTCGTATAAATAAAACTAACCGAACATTTTCCCCGCCACACAGTTGCATTCCTCCACACTCGCCTCATCACGTCGTTAATTATCAGAGACGCATCGGAAAAAAATAAATCAATCAATACGACTCAATATCACGCCAAACAAGAGCTTCCGATATCCTAACGCCCTCTCTCTCTCTCTCTCTCTCTCTCTCTCTCTCTCTCTCTCTCTCTCTCTCTCTCCAAAAACACACTCGCATCCCTGGTAAGCCTTTAATCCCTTTAATCTCCGGAGAGAGAGACAGAAAATCGAGAGTTCCATCAGTTAATCTTGCGCTCATACACTCCCCCGTCCCCCCTCAAAAAAAAACATGCATACATACATAGCCACTTTTTAAGGTATACAATATTCATTCTGAGGCTCCGAAGCGACAGCAAAGCACTCGTTCGAACCCCTGAACCTGAGCCTTTCCAGGAAGATGACGCGGTGGAGGGGGAAGTGAAGCAATAAAAGGGGGCGTGAATAACATGAGCAAGATGCAGAGAAACACGTAGAGAAATAAATGGGAATAAGAGAAATACAGACAATACATGGAAGAAGGAATAGAGAAGAGAGAATGAAGTAGATGAAACGACAAAGCTGAAAAGACAATAATAATACTAACAGCAGGAAGAAGAAACCGAAAGCACACACACACACACACACATACACACACACACACAAAAAAAAAAAAACAGAAATACAAAAAGAATACATAGAAAAAATAGAAGAGAAGGAACAAAGTAGATAAAATGACCCAAAGTAAAAAAAGAAAAAGAATAATAACTATGCGATGAAGACGACACGGGAAAGAAATAAGAGAAATACATAGAGAATACATAAAGAAATAGAAAAATACGGATTAAAGTACATAAAATGACACTAAACAAGAACAAATAAATAACTGAAGGAGGAAGACTACGAAAGAAGACGAGAGAAAAAAATAAAGTAGACAGCGATACGAGGAAGAAAATGAATAACAGGAGAGAGAGAGAGAGAGAAAAAAAAAAAAACTTAGACAACACAAAATCAAATAGAAATAGCAACACCAAGAGGAAAATAGATAAAAGAAGAGAAAGATACAAATTAGATGAAAAACAAGAAAATTTAATAACAAGAGGAAAAGGAACTGCAGAGAAAAGATACACCAGTAAAAAGAGAAAAAGGAAAAATGGAAGAACAGAAGAAAGGAAAAGAAAACAAGTGAGAAAACAAGAAAAGAAAATGGATAACAGGGAGGGAAAGAACCGTAGAGAAGACACACCTATAAAGAGACAGAAAATGGAGAAACAGAAAAAAAAAGAGAAAAGAAATAAAACAAGTAGGAGAGGAAGAGTAAAATATTTCAGACGCCACGAAGGAGGTGGAAGGAAACGACCAGAAAACGACAAGGACCACTGAATTCTTTAATAAACGCAGCTGCCACCGAGCAATTTGAAAAATCCATAATGCAACACATCCCACGAGCCTGAGAGAGAGAGAGAGAGAGAGAGAGAGAGAGAGAGAGAGAGAGAGAGAGAGAGAGAGACCATACCGATATTTATTTCCTGTTCCTTGCAGCAAAACTACACATTTTCCGTTATATTTTCTGGATTTCGTTATGCCTTTTAATGTTCTCTCTCTCTCTCTCTCTCTCTCTCTCTCTCTCTCTCTCTCTCTCTCTCTCTCTCTCTCTCTCTCTCTCTCTCTGCCAGCCAACATTAAATGTAAACGACAAGATCTGATTAACCCCTAACGCTATGATAAGGAACATTTCAGGATAACCTAACCTTAGGGGAGTAAGAGAAGTGAAACATAACAAAAGATAAACAGCAATGTGACTAAACTGAATCCTAAAATGTGAACCGAAACTGAATAGAGGATTGAAACGGATCAGCAGGATTTGAGAGAGAGAGAGAGAGAGAGAGAGAGAGAGAGAGAGAGAGAGAGAGAGAGAGAGAGAGAGAGAGAGAGAGAGAGAGAGAGAGAGAGACTAAAGCCATATGGGAAAGTAATAAACAACGTATTGTAATATTAACACCTTATCTATATTATCTACAGCGGAGTAAACAGTTTTTAAAGATGCATCAGATTCTTATCTTTTTATTACCTAACTCATTCGCTACTAGCCTCATTAACCCTTAACAGCGGAGGTCACCCTTTACATTCAGGCCACTTAAAATTTATTTGCACGAACAAACAAATGGAGTAGGAGGTTAATTTTGGCTTTCTTGGCTGCCGGATTATTTAAGAGACTCCAGTGTATAAATATATGTTTTAACCATTTCACCGGTGTTGACTCATCTTCCTTTGAGCACAAATCACTCTGAGGTATCTCTTTTTGTTCAGCACCCATTTCTAGACATTTTATTAGCTAGACAACAGAAAATCTATTGTTTTAATCTTTTTCCTTTCTCGTGATTCCTAAAGAGACTTAGGACAGCTGTTTTTAGTGTTGTGAGATAATGGATATCCCAGTGAAAGGGTTAAAAATTGTAAGTGATAATGGAAAATTGTCGAGGAGTGAAAGGATTAGAACATCTTCCCTCCGTCATCACTAATACATTTCACATTAATTGATTTATTTTTTGACTGTCTTTTTCAGGCACTTCTTTCACCCACCTCTATCACGCCCTTACCGGTCGTATTCTCACCTGTCTATGTTCCTACCTAGTACTCTCTACTTGTCTACGTTCTAACCTTTATTTCTACTTATATCACATCGTTTCCTAACACTTTTTTTTTTCGCCAGTCCACACATTTTTCCCCCTATCACATCATTAACTAATGCATTTTTACCTGTATGCATATCAATTTCACTATATTATATCAATACCTAATACATTTAAACCTGTCCACATGTTTCTCTACTCAGCATATCATTACCTAACATCATTTTTAACGTGTCTATTTTTCACTATCACATCGTTACCTTATACATTATTCCCTGTCATTATATTTTTCTATGTATCCTAACTCACCTCGCACAATTTTACCTGTCCCGTCCTTAATTAACAAACATACCGTATCTCCCTACGCTCTTATCTAACAACTCTTTCACTTATCCACATCCTCAGTCTACTTGGCGATACAGTCTTCCTACCAGTCTGTGTCCTAACCTGGCACTGTTTACTCGTTTCTCTTCATCCTTCACATTTCTACCTGGCTACATCTAACATATTTCTTACATCATTATCTAACACCTTTTTTCACCTGTCTTTTTTTTTTCTTTGTCACCTAGTGTAGTTTACGAGCATCTACCTTTTCCTTACCTATTATATTTTTATTTGCCTCCGTCCTTAACAACACAGTTTTCTTACGTCCTTATCTAACGTCTCTTTACCTGTCAATGTTTTTATCTACAGTGTAGCCCATTTCATCTACCACGTCCTTACCTGGCACATTTTTACCTGCTCCCTTACCTAACATATCGATTAGCGCCACCTGTTGCTCATAGTGCGTACTTAAGTCGGCAATATAATTTCTTGAGATTCATGTTACCAGATTTCCTTCAGATATTTTAGTCCCCTAGCCTTTCTATCGCCTGTACTTCTCTCATTGAGTAATATAGTGTTATGTCACGCTTCCCATCTATCCACCTTATCAAACTTAACTGCGAGGAAAGAAATACTCAACAAAGGACTGTATTCTCAAACGTTTCAGCGTCTTGCCTCGACTACCTATATGTAACAAGCTCTAGTGAAGGTTACTGAGGTTCCCAAGGATTTTCTTTATTCTAGTGATAGTTTAAGAATCCTCTACACTTTTAATTGTGGAAGTATTGGGGTTTTCAAGGGAGGTTTTATTTTTCTTAACGATATTTTAAGGATCCAGCATCTTTAAGGCTCTGGTGAAAGTTTTGGGATCATCAAGGATGTTTTCGTGAACCTAGTGGTAGATTATTAATGATGTGCTGGAAGTTATTGAGGTTTTCAAGGTTGTTTTCATCATCATGCACCTTTAGCAGGATCTAATGAAAGTTATTAGGGTCAGCAAGGGTGTACTCGTGACCCGAGTGATAAAGTAACAAAGATTTTGCACCTATAAGAGACTCTAGTAAAAGACACGTGTTTGAATGGTGGTTTCGTGATTATAGTGGTAGATTAAATAGGTTTCTGCACTTTTGACAGGCTACATTGAAAATTACTAGATATTAACAAAAGTCTCCATGATTCTAGCGATGGTAACAAGGATTCTGCACATCAACAACAAACACACACATGACAGCCCAGTTAATCATAAGTGACCTTTGCAAATGATCCCAGTGACAGCCTAGATAGTATCATAACAGCCGTACACTTGACATGCGACTTAACCACCGTAAAGGAAAGGGAACTACAGCGACACCATAATTACGTGACAGCTTCGAGGAACCTAACCACTCAATCGGGGCAAGGAGGGGGTGGGTAGGGCCTCGTATCCCGGACTTTCCTTCACCTCCGCGAATTTAATTATAGACTCAACAGCTTCATCCATTATGGGTATTGATACCGTGGTGAGAGAGAGAGAGAGAGAGAGAGAGAGAGAGAGAGAGAGAGAGAGAGAGAGAGAGAGAGAATTTTCTTTTCTATATATGAATTTAGTTCTCTCTCTCTCTCTCTCTCTCTCTCTCTCTCTCTCTCTCTCTCTCTCTCTCTCTCTCTAATAATAATAATAATTTATATATATATATATATATATATATATATATATATATATATATATATATATATATATATATATATATATATATATATATATATATATATATATATATATATATATATATATATATATATATATATATATATATATATATATATATATATATATATATATATATATATATATATATATATATATATATATATATATATATATATATATATTTGTCCATCTACAAATATGAATCTACCATTTTTTTTATCCATCTTCTCGTATCTATCTCCACCTATCTACTTTTAACTTTATCTTCTCCGCATCTACCAGTCTACCTCCTATACATTCACGCGGCACCAGGAGCAGCCAGCAGAGGCAGAAAACCCCGATCAAAACTGCACGATGTCCTCAGCAAACAAGACACAACCTGGACACTCCCTCCCGGCTAGTCAGTTTGTCAGTCACCCATTCATCCACCGGCCATGTTAACTAGTAATCCACTCATCCACCAGTCAGTCCAATCATCCAGGAAGGGAGAACACCACAGACTCATCCACTTAAACTTTCCCACGGCTATTTTTTTTTTCCCATGCACTCATTTAAACCTATAATTTTTCCTCCATGCACTCACTCACTACACAGTATCTGTCCTCTCTCTCCCTCTCTTCTTTCTCTCTCTCTCTCTCTAGCTTCGCATAAAAAATAGTTCCCAAAAAAGGAAAATAATTATACATGTCCCGTAAGGAGGAGGAGGAGGAGGAGGAGGACGGGAAGCATTTTTCACTCCATCTTTGACTCGAGTTCATAATCGAGAGGGAAACGAGACCTAATGAGGCCTGATTTGGACTAATGGGAGGGAGAGAGAGAGAGAGAGAGAGAGAGAGAGAGAGAGAGAGAGAGAGAGAGAGAGAGAGAGAGAGAGAGAGAGAGAGAGAGAGATTGCCCTCACTACAAGGAAGACGTATTGGCACACAGCGAGGGCAGCAGCGTTGACAACTTCCTGCACTCCTTATCGGCAGGGTGATAAAAGCGCCAGAGTGCTCGATAACTCAGAGAGAGAGAGAGAGAGAGAGAGAGAGAGAGAGAGAGAGAGAGAGAGAGAGAGAGAGAGAGAGAGAGAGAGAGAGAGAGAAAGCAACTTAATCGAAACGGAAATTCAGAGGAGGAGGAGACAGGATGCATCATCACCGCTCCTCAATTTAGGATGGAATGCTACTAACTACGCAGGCAGGAGCCGACTGACTGACTGAGATACTGGCAGGAGGAGGAGGAGGAGGAGCTGGAGGAAAATGAAGGGCAGAATACTTTGCTAACTTCCCGCTTTTATGCACGGAAGGAGGAGGAGGAGGACGAGGAGGAGGAGGAGGAGGAGGAGGAATGGATGAAAAGAAGAGATGAGGTGGAAGAGCACGTATGAAAGAGGGAAAGAACATGTGAAAAAAATATACTAAACCAGAGAGAGAGAGAGAGAGAGAGAGAGAGAGAGAGAGAGAGAGTGCCAGTCATCTTAACACTCGACAGTTACTACACGGCTGAAAAAAAGGTGTGTGCGTGTGTGTGTGTGCGTGTTATCAGGCATGAGTGAATCAGCTGTTTAATATAAGAATAGAATTATGTATATGTATGAGCGTGAGTGAACATTATAATCCGACGAAAGGAGAATGAACGTTATGAATAAGACGAGTGACAAGGAGTGAGAAAAAGCGTTGGATTACTTAAATAATAGATTCTGAAACGCTTTTATTCCCTCACGAGGTCTATTTCTAAAGGCCACGGAGATCATTGGAAGCGTTCTCGCGTGTGTTTACCCTAGTGATGAAGCAGAATCCTTGTTAGACTATCACTAGAATCATGAAAACGTCCTTGAAAATTCAAATATGTTCCACTGCAGCCTGTTGAGTGTAAGAGACAAAACGCCGAAATGGTTTAGAAGTACTGTGCGTGGTATTAAGGGATTGATGAGACGAGAGGGTGTAGTATTAAACGAGTAACTAGACGTCACACACACACACACACACACACACACACACACACACAGACAGTCTCCGTGAACCCCTTCATAAACAAAGCACCGCCGCATCTTAGCTCAGTACCACCTTATAAGTCTTGCCCTCATCGGTACACCCGTCTGGTCCAGGTGTCCGGGGCCACAGCAAGGTCCAGAAGGGGGCGGGCTCAGGCAACAATGCCCTTCACTGTTTGGCAACAAAGGCTACTGAAGGTTGTGAGTAAGACGCACCAGCTCATGAAACACCCTTATCAATTCCTTTTCACTGCACTACACGATGCCCCATCGTATTTCTCCCTGAGATACTGGGATGCGGTGCCCAGTGAGCCGTTGTCGCCGGAGGAGGAAACGTGATGTGGCTGATGAGGTGTTTGGCTTGTCTCTTCGGCCATAATCACTGGATTTGTGAAGCCCACAGCATGACACCTGACTGACTGACAGATCCTCGCGCGTTTATCACACGCGTTTTTTTCGTTACCAGTTAATGGAATTCGTTTGCACTCACTCAATCACACACACACACACACACACACACACACACACACACACACACACACACACACACACACAGATACCATAGCACAAACAAACACCGCCGCCAGCACACAATGATCAGCAACGTTTTCATCACCAACCATCGCACTGTTGTTACTGTTAGCCCTTCACTGCCTGTCACTCAGATGGGTTGCGTTCTCGGCGGTGCCCTGAGAGGCGCCGTCCCAGTGGCGTGCCGTGGACAGACACTCGGGCACCAGTCAACCACACCAGAAGGCGGGTGGACGCAGCACCCACACAGACACGCTCACCTTCACCCCGCGAGCCACGAGCAACTAAGCGGCAGCGCGAGGCACCGACCGCCTGGCCGCTGCGGGAAGCGCCCAGACAGTTGCCACACGCCCGCCGATGCGCCCACAGTGTGGATGCGCCTAACGCCTCCCCTTTGTCCTCCCTCCGACGGACCCCTCTGTGGTGCCCCACCGAAGGACACCCTCTGAGGACCCCCTTCCCCCTTCATGTTATCCCCGCCTCTGCAGTATTTGGAGGGCGGAGCAAGGCGGGATTCAACCTCCTGGAAGCTCACCACCTGCCGTATGAGCGCTGCCGCCCCGCGATACAATGGATCGCGCCCGTGGCTTCCCGTGCACGGTACTGCTAGGCAACAATGGGGCCTGAGCCGTCAGCCACACCATTGCGGGGCAGCCGCCCTCAAGTGCATATACCTGGCCGGCACCGCTGCGGGGCCTAGCGGGCCAGGGCGCAGGTGTCACAATCAGCTGTTCCCCATCAGCTGATCATGACGTCACCACCACCTTGCCGCCGCCTCGCTCCTCTCCCATGCACAACACCACGCCACCCGCTGGCAGTGTGGGAACATTCTCTCTCTCTCTCTCTCTCTCTCTCTCTCTCTCTCTCTCTCTCTCTCTCTCTCTCTCTCTCTTCCTTCTGATAATGAAAGAAGAGGTAAGGAGCGGAGATGGTCAGTTTAGGAATGAACTTTCACATTTCCTGACGATAAGATCCCTGTCATCCTGCGTACCTCACGCCTCTGAGCAGCGAGGGAAGTGACCCCACAATCCCTCGCCCCCTTTCAATTCATCTCTCTCCCGGAAGAACACTTGAAGTTCCCCCTCACCACCACTACACCCTCCACCACAGCCCACCTGCCGCTAGGCAACTGTCTGGACGCTGATCACTCCGTTTACTGCAACTCCTTCCTCCCCATTACTTCCTGTTGATAACTCCACCACTGTTATTTTTCCTTCCACGTGCGAGGAACTCGACAAGGGGAATAATATTGTTAAAAACCACGAAAAGGAAGTCATAAATAACACGTAGCATAAGACTTAACATCTTACCTGCGCTTTCACCTGCATTTCAACACCTATTCGCACCTGGTCTATGTTTTGCTACCTGCCTTTATCTGCACACCACTCATCCCTTCTGCTAAGTGTGCCTGTCCACCCACCATCAACTCACCGTCCGTCATTATCCACCGAGTGGTCGATACAGAAGGTACAAATTGGGTACGAAAACGTGCACTGAACGACGGGAAAGGAAACGCGGAGTGGAACGGCGAAATATGATCTGCTTTTGCGAAGTTTAGTTGTAGCTGCAGCAGCAGCAGCAGTAGCAGCAGCAGTAGTAGTAGTAGTAGTAGTAGTAGTAGTAGTCCAAACTGAAGTAAAGACTAATGATATCTTTCTACCGTCCACTTTACATCCATTTGACGCATTAAGGTTAATTTACTTACAGTCTACCTATAATTTACCTTTTAACAAACCAATTACTGCATACCCAGGTGTTCGTACTGACTCGCCTAGACATGCAAAATGAAGACACACAAGTTCCTTTCAACACACACACACACACACACACACACACACACACACAGACATCACGTCCCTGTTTACCACGGTTTACCGTTGGGGCGACATGCAGGATGACAAGTGGACGGTTATGGAGGCGATCCATTACCAAACAATGAACGATTACCACACAATGGGAAACAAGACACAAGACAAGCGTACAGAAAACACGTCAGACAACTCACTACTGAAGTCCCTGTCCATATCATGTCTTATCATTTTTATTAAGGATCGAGGTCAATGCTCTGGGTGGTCAATTAGTAGTAGTAGTAGTAGTAGTAGTAGTAGTATTAGTAGTAGTAGTAGTAGTAGTAGTAGTAGTAGTAGTAGTAGTAGTAGTGGTAGTAGTAGTGACAACTCTCATCTCTTTGGTACCGAACACAATTTTTCTTCATCGTTCTTAACTACAGACTATAATTATTTCGTTTGCTGTCAGGAGGAGGAGGAGGAGGAGGACAAAAGAGGATAATTTGTGTTTCTCCATCTGTGACGTTGTAATTAGAAAGAGAGAGAGGAAGAGAGGAAGAAGGAGGGGAGAGGAGAAAATTATGAACATCTCCAAACTTTTCCCCCACAGATGTGTCCAGAGAGAGAGAGAGAGAGAGAGAGAGAGAGAGAGAGAGAGAGAGAGAGAGAGAGAGAGAGAGAGAGAGAGAGAGAGAGAGAGAGAGAGAGAGTAAAGATGACAATAGCATTATAAACAAACCCTTCAGTTACGAGCTCAAAAATGAAATGAACAGAAAAAAAAAATAGCGGAATGCAAACTTTTTTCATATATATATATATATATATATATATATATATATATATATATATATATATATATATATATATATATATATATATATATATATATATATATATATATATATTATGGAGAGCGCCCAAGAAAAATATATCTCAAAATGCATTTCAGAAAATAAGTATTACAAGACATACTCTCAAAACGCCAAAGTAATAATGATAAAAAAAATGAGAAGAAGAAGAAGAAGAAGAAGAAGAAGAAGAAGAAGAAGAAGAAGAAGAAGAAGAGGATAAGGAGGAGGAGGAGGAGTTGGCAGCCTTTTGCATTAACTACCACATTAAAATAGAAAGAAAACAATCGGATTACCCAAACACCTCCCCTTTGATGCCCTACAAAAAAATAGGACTCATGAAAAAAATAAACAAATAAAATAGATAAATAAAAAAAAAAAATAATAACTGTTAAATATTAAGGACATGCATCGGGTTAGGTTAGGTCCATTATCTTATCGGCGGGGTAAAGGGGGGCCAGACAAGCAGATTTGGCAAAAGTGGTCACAATAAAGGGGGACAATGACCGCACGTACTCCAGACCAACATCTGACTGGCCCTCAACACACTGACCTCACCTGATATTCTGCCACTCAGACTCCCATGCTCCACTTTGATCGGGAGCTTCAGTAAATGGTAACGTGAATCTTTGGATCGTGTTCTTTATTTTCTTATTTATTTATTTATTTATTTTTATTTATTTATTTATTTTTTACTGCTAAACTGTGGACCTCTCAGGCTGTTTCTGTTTCGCCTACTTCCTACGACTTGAAGTGTTCCAGGAGAGGGCTATCAGCACACCTCAAAAACTAAACTACTCGACTTTTTTTTTCTCTCTTATTCTTCTCCTGTAGTCATCTTCCTGGGAGTTGCATGTTGAGTGGATTTCTTTTTTATCATATTTGTGTCCTGAAATAGACTCGTTATCAGAAAAAAATGAATGGGCAGCTTTCACAGACCATTTTCAAGGGCTACCCAGAGAGAGAGAGAGAGAGAGAGAGAGAGAGAGAGAGAGAGAGAGAGAGAGAGAGAGAGAGAGAGAGAGAAATTGGGCAGCTTTTTTCAAGGACCACAAAAAAATAACAAGTCGAATTTTCATGATGCCTTTCCTGATCACTGGTGTGGTAGCACAGAACACTTCTTAAACTTATCACCTCTTACAAAAACCTGCTAGCGAAAGACGAGACTGGCGCCGGAACGTTTGAAAATGTGATCCTTTATCTGAAAAAACAAGTCTCCATCAGCATCTCCCTTATCATTATTACCAAGTCAGTATGATTCTGCAGGACAAAGATCTCCATTTAATCTCCACTTATCTCCGTCTGGTGCCCTTCTGTTTCAGTCCACCAGGCACCTAAATTTCTTGGCCCTTATTCTGATTATTTAAATTCTCACAAATACTATTTTTTTTTTTTTCCGAAGGGTCACAGAGGAAATTCGGTTTTTCCACGCCTGTTTTTTTTTTTTTTTCTCTCTCTCTCTCATTTATGGTGCAGTATTGTTAGATTAACCATAGAATCATGAAAACACTCTTGAAAACCTCGACAGTTTCCACACAGCGTGTTAACCCTTTCACAGTTATTTGACACATCTTTCCTTAGCCACTAACCACTCTGAGACATTTCTTCCTATTCTACAGCCACCTCCAAAGATTATTCAGGCTAGAAATTGCAAAGTCTATTATTCTAATCCCAAATTTTCTTGTAAACGCTTATGAAGATTCCATATTTTGTTTTTAGTGTCGGGAATTGTTACATTTCGCAGGGAGGAGGTTTTAAAAGTTGTCGAGATGAAACGATGAAAGGTTTGAGAATAGAGTCACTTGTCTCATCTTTCTGTTTAGTTTTGTCTACCGTACCTTCCCTCACCATCTCTCAGCTGCCATTCTCTTCCTCTAGCCTCTGCATTCTCAAACGTTTGGGCGCCTTATCTCCCTCCTTTTTTAACAAGCTCTAGTGGAGGCTGCTGAGGGTTTTCAAGGGCGTTTTCATGATTCAAGTGATAGTTTAATAAGGATTTTGCATCGTCAACGTGAAAACACACTCATGAAAACACGACCAACTATCTCTGTGGCCTTTAAAAAGTCCTGGTGTGAGAAAAAATGTTAAATAAGAGTGACATAATCATTGTGTATTTATTATTTATTAATTTCTAACTTCCTTCATTCTGTTACTACTCTCACTGGTCTCTGTATTGCCCACCTATTATCTATCCATCGTATAACGTGTGCTGCCCGTAGACCTTCATATATGCAACCCTAAGCAACCACCATACACTAACGCACCCCTCACTGCCTCACAACACCAGGAAGCAACCTACAGTAACCGTATTCTGAAACACTTCTGCGCCGCACCTCCACTGCATTCATAAGGCTCTAGTTGAAGCTACACTGGTTTTAAATTGCGTTTTTACAGTTCTAGTGACAGATTAACGAGATTTCTATATTATTAGGAAGAGAAACCGTCTTCAGAACCCGGCTCATCATCTCTGTGGCCTTTGAAAATAGCAGTGGTGAGAGAGCAAAGCGTTTCAGAATACGTGGCCTGACAAGACGCGCCACGGCAAAGATTCATGACGCAGAGAACACGCAGTACACACCACACACACAGCAAACTCCGCAGTAAGGCAGGAAGTTATGAGAGGGTTACGTTTGCCTCAGCACCTAACTTTGAGCTTGACGTTGTTTGTAAGGCGCCTCATTATTCTTGCAAGAGAGGGTGGAGGTGAAGGAGGATGGGAGAAGGAGGAGGAGGAGGAGGAGGAGGAGGAGGAGGAGGAGGAGGAGGAGGAGGAGGAGGAGGAGGAGGAGGAGGAGGCAACAATAAGAGTAAATAACTAACTAGTAATTTTCCAAGTAGAATATTACGCAGAGAAGAGGGCGAAGAAGAAGAAGAAGAAGAAGAAGAAGAAGGGAAAGGAGGAGGAAGAGATAAAAGCAAAAATTGATGAGAGTAAAGATAAACAAGAAAAAGAAAAAAAAGAAAAGGCGAAGGAGGAAGAGGAGGAAGAGGAGAAGGAGGTAACAAAGGAAAAAAAAATTAATGCAACAACACACGTACAAACAAGAAAAAGAAACAAGAAAAGGCGAAGGAGGAATAGGAGGAAGAGGAGGAGGAGGTAACAAAGGAAAAAATTTAATGCAACAACACACGTACACACACACGCGGCACCAATTCATTCCCTTTCTTTTAGTTCTTTTTCTTTTAACTGTCTTCCTTCTCTTATTTTCTCCTGCTTTCTCCTTACCCTCCTAATTCTGTTAATTCTGCACCATCACCATTATCACTTTATTGTCCTTCTACTCTTCCTCCTCCTCCTCTTCCTTGTCGTCGTCGTCCTCCTCATCTTCTTTCTTCTTTACTAACTCCACCACAACTATCCCCTCCTTCTACTCCTCTTTCTCCTCATCGTCTTCCTCTTCTTCCTTTACCAACTTCATCTCAACTACCTCTTCCTCCTTTTTTTCCTTCTCCTCGTCTTCCTCGTCATTTTTTTTCTTCTTTACTAATTCCACCATAAC
>NC_087174.1:8515000-8597500 GCF_035594125.1 Scylla paramamosain
TTTATTTATTTATTTATTTTATTTTATTATTATTTTTTTTATGAGTATTGCCTATATTTCGAATTATTACTGAGCCGCACCTCCACTACTTTCAAAAGGCTCTAATTGACGTTCAACGGATTTTTTAAGGATGTTTCTATGGTTCTAGTGACAAATTAAACAAGATTTCTACATCGTTAACGGGAGAATCACTCGTGAGAACCAGGCCAGTCATCTCTGTAGCCTTTGGAAATAATTGTGGTGAGAGAGCAAAGCGTTTCTAAATACGGCCTGTCTCGCCTTGCCCTCAGCGAGACCCACGTGAGCGAGGCTGCCGACACCAACCTGTTTTTGCCTCCACCGACTCTCCATGTTTTCCTTCACAAGCGCAGGTCAAGTGTTGCGTCGATGGGATTACTGATAGCACTTGTTATCGTGCTCTGAATCTTGAATATTTATCAGTTTTCACTATGTTATTGTGTATTGTGATGTATTGCCTTTTGTCGATCATGTATTTCGATTGTTTTCTATTAATTACACTTTATTTGCATTGTCATTATTGTTGACATTATTATCTATATATAAGTATTTTAATTAGCAATATTTTTTTTATATAATTTTATCGCCATTGTTTCTTTAACTATATTAGTATTATTATGGTATATCATTAGTAGAACTTTCATGATGATGATGATGATGATGATGATGATGATGATGATGATGATGATGATGATGATGGTGACGATGATTGTCATTATTATTATTATTATTATTATTATTATTATTATTATTATTATTATTATTATTATTATTATTATTATTACTATTACAGTTCTTCTTCTTCTTCTTCTTATTATTATTATTATTATTATTATTATTATTATTATTATTATTATTATTATTATTATCATTATCATTATTATTGTTATTATTATAATCCATATCTTTTGTCCACAATATACTAATTATTTAAGTCCCTTAAAAGCTTTGCTTCACCGAGGGATGCTTCAGTGTATAATATTTGTAAATACAGCGTATCTACACATATATTTGGTCAAAAGGATACTGCAAGCTATAGATAAGTAAATGTTAAATATGTTAAATATTATCTGACTCAAACTTTTGGCTTTAATCCCTCCCCCTTCTCCCCTCCCCCTTTTCCTCTCCTTATTCAGCCTTTCTACACGTCCATTGCTATCCCCTCTTTCCCATCCCCTCCCATTCCCCCTCCTAATAACCCTTTCCCATCTTCCCTCACTGAACAGCCTGGTGATGACAAAGCTTCTCTGGTACTCTCATTTTTCTCAACCTTCACTTTTCAGATACCTCTTCCTTTTTCTTTTCCTTTTTCCTGTATCATTCCACTTCCCTTTCCACCCACAAGCCTGTCCCATCTTATTCCACATGGCAGATCCTTTTTTCTTGATCCCCTTCCCATCCTCCTTCCTTCCCCTTTTCCTGTTTCATCTTACTTTACACGTCAAATCTTTTTTTTTTTTTTGCTTCCTCCCTACTCATTTTCTTTCCCCTTTTCCATTCATTATTAATTTACACTTTAAATCTTTCCCTTATCTTTCTTTTCCTCCCGTTCTTCTATTCTTCCTTTTACCTCTTTCTTTCCTTGACCTCCTCCCTCCTTCCTTTCCTTTCTCTTTCCTTTTCCTTTTTTTACGACAACACAGCAAAAATCCCTCCTCTTAACCCCTTCCCCTTCCCTCCTTCCTCCTCCTTTCCCCTTCCATATTCAGCCTTATTCTACTGTACACGTCAAATCCACTCTCCTCTCCCCTCTCCCTCCCCCTTCATTCCTCCACTTCCCCCTCCCCCTCTTCCCCCTTCAATCAAGGTCACACTTCCTCGAGGCATTGATCGCTCCCCAAGTAGCATCTTCACCCTCCTCCTCCTCCTCCTCCTCCTCCTCCTCCTCCTCCTCCTCCTCCTCCTCCTCCTCCTCCTCCTCCTCCTCCTACGTGATCCGCACATCTCTGCTGTCAGTCTTGCTGTGCGAAGATGAGTAGGAGGAAGGAAGAAAAGCGGGGAAGCGAGAGAAATAATATATACAGAGAGAGAGAGAGAGAGAGAGAGAGAGAGAGAGAGAGAGAGAGAGAGAGAGAGAGAGAGAGAGAGAGAGAGAGAGAAAGAGAGGAAGCAGAGAGAGAGTTATGAGAATACTTATATTGATGAAAAATGTACTGCTCTTATCTGTCGTCTGTCTATCTGTCTATCTGTTTGCCTATCTATTCAATATATACATAACACAAACATAAAGGAAGAGAGAGAGAGAGAGAGAGAGAGAGAGAGAGAGAGAGAGAGAGAGAGAGAGAGAGAGAGAGAGAGAGAGAGAGAGAGAGAGAGAGAATGTTTAATATTCACGCACTGGGGGATAAAGAGGCTGCAAGAAGGCACGTAGGGAGGGCAGCGTGATGGAGGTGAAGGGCGTGAATGCACCTGAGATTCCTATTATGATGCTATTATGCTTACTGTGATGACTACGATGTATCTCTCTCTCTCTCTCTCTCTCTCTCTCTCTCTCTCTCTCTCTCTCTCTGATACTAGTGTGGAAAACAAGCGAATTTTTGTTTCCAATTCGTTGTCTCTTTAATGTCATGATAATTAACTAGGTACTTATCTTCTTAGCCCTGAAAGCAAGTGTTTTTGTGTTGTTCTTCTACCTAAACTGAATGACATTATCGAGAAGAGACGTTTCCTATCTCCTTATGTTATCTCACTAGAGTTCCCCAAGGGTAGTCATTGACACCACCTCCCTCCCTCACCTCTCTCTCTCTCTCTCTCTCTCTCTCTCTCTCTCTCTCTCTCTCTCTCTCCAAGGCAGTTCCCGCATAGCCCACACAGCTGTTTCTTCCTAACGACTCAATAAAAACTCCATCTGAGAAAAATAAACCGAGACGACCAAGCCATTACGGGAGAGACAACTCTGGAGCCCAGGCAACAAGTCTTTTTGTTGTTGTTGATGTTGTTGATGTTGTTGCTGGTGTTGTTGTTGTTGTTGTTGTTTTTGTTGTTGTTGTTGCTGTTGTTGTTGTTGTTGTTGTTGTTGTTGTTGTTGTTGCTGTTGCTATTGTTCTTGTTTTTGTTGTTGTTGTTGTTGTTGTTGTTGTTGTTGTTGTTGTTGTTGTTGTTGTTGTTGTTGTTGTTGTTGTTGTTGCTGCTGCTGTTGTTGTTGTTGTTGTTGTTGTTATTGTTGTTGTTGTTGTTGTTGTTGTTGTTGTTGTTATTGTTGTTGTTGTTGTTGTTGTTTTATTATTGTTGTATTAGCGCTAGTAGTAGTAGTAGTAGTAGTAGTAGTAGTAGTAGTAGTAGTAGTAGTAGTAGTAGTAGTAGTAGTAGTAGTAGTAGCAGCAGCAGCAGCAGCAGCAACAGCAGCAGCAGCAGCAGCAGCAGCAGCAGCAGCAGTAGCAGTAGCAGCAGCATTAGGTAGTAGTAGTAGTAGTAGTAGTAGTAGTAGTAGCTATGGAGAGAGAGAGAGAGAGAGAGAGAGAGAGAGAGAGAGAGAGAGAGAGAGAGAGAGAGAGAGAGAGAGAGAGAGAGAGAGAGAGAGATAAGGACAAAGAAGAGAAGAACCAGAGCCAGGGCCTGATAAAAGCACGTAACGAATAATGATGAATAAGATCAGTCATTTAGTGGCCAGAATCAACAAACTCGGCCACATTCCAACAGTTGCCGAGTGTTGGGAGGCGGGACGCGGAGCAAGCAATACACCGCAATACACAGCAGTACACCACAATACACACCAGCGCTCCCTAATACCTACAACATTTTGACCTTTCCCAGCCACCGTGAGCTGTCATACTGCAACCCGGCGACTTTACTGTACATTAACTCTTTCACTGCTGTTGTCGTTCTCTGACATTCACGCCACTGCAAAAAACTGCTTACATGGACACACGGGAAAGAGAGGATAGAGAGAGTATGTTGTTTGTTTGAGAGATTGTAATATAAAAAAAAATATCTGGAAAAATTGTAGGTTATAACGGTGAAAACTGCTTAGTAGTGATAGAACTGAGTGAAAATGTGTCAGAAATTGTAGGTTATGAGCAAAACTGTTTAGTATGGAAAGGATTGGCTACGTGTATAAAGACTGCAGGTTACCTTTAAAAGAACTGTTTAGTGCTGAAAGAGTTGACTACAAATGTGTCCAGAAAGTCGAAGGTTACCGTACAAAATGACTTAGCAGTGAAAGGATTGATTAAAAAAAAAAATGTATATCTGTAGCAGTGAAAGGCTGAGTTTTTCAATATCCGCGATTCAGCACTCTCTCCCCTGCAGCCTTCTTGGACATGCTGTTTGCTGTCTCTCATTTACTTCCCCGTCCCAGGCGTGTTGTTTCCATTACTGCTCAACAGACTCGCACCCCCTACCCGCAAAAAGACTTTCCCTCAAGCCTCAGCTCTTGCACCCTTATTTCAAAACATTTTAGACTCTCATAAAGACCATTTTCGAACGTCACAGATATTTAGTCTGTTTCTACCGATGTTTTCCTCACTAATGATGCATAATATTTGTTAAAATTATCGTTATAATCGTAAGAACATACTTGAACACGCCCCCCCCCCCCCCGGCAACTTCCACAAGAGTCTGTTCAAAGTACTCGAGATAAGACGCCCAAACGTTTAAGTATTCGGTCATTGACAGGATCCACGTGTCTGAGTAAAGTTTAAGGCCGTCTTGTTAGTTGTTATGGCCTTGAATGTTAACCTCTCGAGACTATCGAGTTAATTAAGACAGTGATGCAGGGAAATGAAGACTGAATGCTCTAATCTGACCTAACCAAGACTAACCTAACCTGTCTTACTTAATCAAACACGTGTCAACCTAATCTGACCTAGGCCAACCTAACCAAGCCGAACCCATCTTAATCTAACCTTCCATAGTCTAATGTAACTTAGCTTCATTTAATAGTTTAAGCTAGTCTAATGTGGCCTAACCTAATTGAATCTGACCGAAGCTAACCGATCCTAGATTAACGAAACCTAACGTAGCATAATCTAGTGTAACAAATTCTCGGCACATCTGACGTTACAAGCTGGCCTTCCTACCTCACCCAGAATCTTGAGTTAATCACATACAATGATGCAGCACGAAGAATTATAAGTAAATACTATTACTATACTTCATTCATCCTCACTTCCTAAAGGAGCCTAACACCGTGGTAACAAATAACAGAAGTGAATGAGGAATATATCTATCTATCTATCTATCTATCTATCTATTTATCTATATATATATATATTGTTAGGTATTCACTAATTATACAACGAATTAAGAGTGACAATCTTAACCACACTATTGTTTTGTTCTCTAAATCTGTTGCCGACTACTTTTAACAAGATTCATTGAAAGTTATTTAAATATTCAGATGCATTCCCACGCTTCTTATTCTCTTTCATCTAAAAAAATAAATAAATAATAATAATAATGATAACAAAAACACCCACCCACCGACACACACACACACACACACACACACTCACAAGCCTCCACCATCACTATCCTTATCATCATTACCATCAGTCGCTATGATTCCACTGTAGGACAAAGGTCTCCCTCTAATCTCCACTTATCTCCGTCTGGTCCCCGTCTGTTTCGATCCACCCCAGCAGATGACCCTCTTATCTCACCCCTCCGTCTAGTTAGTTCTCCGTCTGTCGTGCCTTCCTTCCCTATCCCTGACCTGCCATTCTGCTTCTTTTGCCTCCATGTTCTCAAATAGCCGTTCCATTTCCTTTAATTTGAACAGGTTCTAATGGACGTTAATAGGATTTTCAAGAGTGTTTTCAAGGTTCCAGTGGCCCATAATCTCAAACGGGTGTCATATTTCCACTACTTTTAACAAGCTCTAGTGGAAGTTACTAGGATTTTTAAGGGTGTTTTCATGGTTTCAGTGATCGTTTAACAAGGTACAAGGTAAGTCATTCATGGGGGACTCTACCAATCCTCCCTGTGGTCTTCAAAAATAGTCCTTCCTGAGGAGAAGATACAGAGTTGAATCGTTTTACTGCTGTGTTCATCCTTTGTTAAAATTCAGAACACTTGTATAAAACATTGGTTAGCATAGACAGAGAGAGAGAGAGAGAGAGAGAGAGAGAGAGAGAGAGAGAGAGAGAGAGAGAGAGAGAGAGAGAGAGAGAGAGAGAGAGAGAGCTCATTACGATTATTTTTTTATTTATTTATTATTTTTACCGTGCTCAACTATTCAAAAGATTATAGTTGTACGAGAAGAAGAGTCTAAAAAACTGTAGGTGATTATGAAAAAAAAGATTACCTGAATTGTTTACCTGTGAAAGGGTTAAGAATACAGACTCTCACCTCACCCAGCCTCCCTCAAGGGCAAAATGATGCGGGAATAAATACAAATGGATAACAAAATAATATTGTTTCATTTCACACGTGTCCTGGCGGTCCCCACGCCCCTCCTTCTCCCCTTCACTTCAAGCCGTATTTTTTCAAGGGAATGGCAAATTAGCAGTTCTCTCTCTGTCTCTCTCTCTCTCTCTCTCTCTCTCTCTCTCTCTCTCTCTCTCTCTCTCTCTCTCTCTCTCTGCTCTTTATCGACCTCCTTCTCACATTAAAGAAGAAGAAGAAGAAGAAGAAGAAGAAGAAGAAGAAGAAGAAGAAGAAGAAGAAGAAGAAGAAGAAGAAGAAGAAGAAGAAGAAGAAGAAGATGATGATGATGATGATGATGATGATGATGATGATGATGATGATGATGAAGAAGAAGAAGAAGAAGGAGAAGAAGAAGAAGAAGAAGAAGAAGAAGATGATGATGATGATGTTGATGATGATGATGATGATGATGATGATGATGATGAAGAAGAAGAAGAAGAAGAAGAAGAAGAAGAAGAAGAAGAACATTAATAACAACAACAACAACAACAACAACAACAACAACAACAACAACGAAAAAAGAAATAAAAAAAAAATAAATACTACAAATTAAAAAAAAAAAAAAGAGAAATATTATTGTAAGTTTCATTCTGCATGTGTCCTGACTACATCCCTCCTTCCCCCTACTCCCTCCCCCCGAAACCAAGGGTCACCGCTCCCACGCCTCCTGCCCCCCGCCAAGCCACCCCTCGCCTGGCTTAACCTACATTCATTCCTTTTATATCCACACAAATGGACGCAGGCCTAAGAGTGCTCTGTGCGGCTCCTCTCTGGCTGGAGTGGCTGTGACGGCTTTGTTCCCTTTAGTTTTGTCTCTGTCATCATTTTCCATTCATGCAAGGAAGAACAAGAGAAAATAATGGTGAAGGTTATGGTAGTAAAACAGATACTTATGTAAATGGCGTTTCATGAGGTAAAAATAAATAGGTTAATAAATAAAACCTAGAATAATAACAAGGAAAATGATGGCTTGATAAATAAATAAGTAGATAAATAACAAAGTACACTGGATATAGCGGCAAAAGAAAAGATACCTAATAAATAGGGTTTCATGAAAAAATACACTGAGAGTAATGATAATAAAAAAAATAAAGCTAACTGAGACTTCATGAAATGCAAAAGGCAAATGGTAGAAAAATAAATAAATAAATAAATAAAAATAAAAATATATGCAACAACAACAACAACAACAACCAAAACAACAACAACATCAACACAGAAACTGCAACACACAAGATGAAAAAAAAATGAAAGCAAAAGAAAAGAAAAGAAAATCCATGAACACTGAGTCACAGCTTCAATAATGACGTCATGCACCAACACGAGTAATGATTGGCTGAACACTGCGGGCTGCTGGGCTGTGATTGGCTCCTGGCTAGTGGAGGGGGGCAATGGTGGTGGTGAAGGAACTTGCGTGTAGAAAAATGAGAAAAATATGAATAAATGAATAAACGCAAGATATGTACGAGTAGATTAGTGAAAATGAAAAATAGAAGAGAATATAAGTAAATAAATATATAGGAGGGTATGTAGATGGTAGTTAGAATTATATTGAATTAGATCAGAAGATAAATAAATGATTATGCAATAGATAATGAAATCATCAATATACTACACCACTACTACTACACCACCACCACAACGTCACAACTCCACTACACCACTACACCACCACCAACTTAGGAACCGCAGAGCAGAGGTCAAGTCTAAGCCAATGAACACCCGGTAAGTCTCACAATCAAATTACCGAGCGCACACACACACACACACACACACACACACACACACACACACACACACACACTAAGATAAATATGCTGTTATAATACGCATGACTATCGCCGCTCTCTCCCCCTCCCTAATCTTGTCTTTCCTTTTTTATATCGTCTGTTTTACTTTCATTGACTTATTTCTTTTTTCTTACCTTTATTTTTCTATTTCTTTTTATTTTTTGTATTACTCTTATCAATTCACTTTAGTCTGAGCAACGAACAGTGATTTTTTTTCTTTTCGCCTGAAGTAAGTAAGCGCTACTCAATCATATCGCCATTCCTCACGTGTCTCTAAGTGTTCATTCAAACGGTTTGTGTGCGGTATGTTTGGTCACGAGGCACTGGAACTCAGGTAATACGAGAGAAGGAGGAAAAGGAGGAGGAGGAGAAGAAATAAAAGATGATGATGATGATGATGATGATGATGATGATGGTGATGATGATGACAATGAATTATTTTTATTATTCAATATAGGTACTTATCCACTACAAACTGATAACATAAGCGCTCTCTCTCTCTCTCTCTCTCTCTCTCTCTCTCTCTCTCTCTCTCTCTCTCTCTCTCTCTCTCTCTCTCTCTCTCTCTCTCACGATTACCTAACTCGGGAAATGTTCAAGGGGTTGAGTTGTGAGGATTCGTAGTCTAGTCTTGTCTCCTCCTTCTCCTCCTCTTCCTCCTCCCCATCATCCTTGTTTCTCCTCTCTTCCTCTCCCTGGTCCTCTTCAAACTCTCTTCCTCCTTGTCCTCTTCATTTTTCTCTCCTAAAGTTCACCTACCTACCTTCTCTATTATTTATATCTCTGTTCTCCTCCTCCTCCTCCTCCTCCTCTTCCTCCTTCTCCTCCCTCTCCTCTTCCTCCTCATGAAGAGACCGACACAGATAAGCCACGACTTCCTGCAGCTTCCCTATCAACATAATAGTAGAGGCAGTGGTAGTAGTAGTAGTAGTAGTAGTAGTAGTAGTAGTAGTAGTAGTAGTAGTAGTAGTAGTAGTAGTTGTTGTTGTTGCTGTTGTTGTTGTTGTTGTTGTTGTTGTTGTTGTTGTTGTTGTTGTTGTTGTTGTTGCTGTTGTTGTTGTTGTCGTCGTTGTTGTTGATGTTGCAGTAGTAGTAGTAATAGTAGTAGTAGTAGTAGTAGTAGTAGTAGTAGTAGTAGTAGTAGTAGTAGTAGTAGTAGTAGTAGTAGTGGTAGTAGTAGAAGTACATAAAAAGTAAAAAAAAAAAAATAAATAAATAAATAAATAAAATCACCTTCTGATTCTCAAACATAAAAGAAAACGGTCGTTATTTTTGCATACCCTTCCTTTCCCTCCACCACCACCACCACCACCACCTCCAGCTCTTCGCCCCTCAGATCCCTTTCAATACTCCCTAAAAGCCGTCATACAGAAGGCAACCTCACAATCCCTTTACGTCAGCGCTCCCTTCCCCTCTTTCCCCTCAGAATTTTAAGCAAGGCAGCGTTGGGGAGGAAAGGGTTTGAGGATGGAGGAGCTTCTGTGGAAAACCTAAAGGGAAAGGGAGGCCATGAGGGAAGGATTTAGGTAAAGGATCATAAGGTAAAAAAAAAAAAAAGTATTAGAAGCATGGATGAGGGGATGAAATGGATTAAGTTAAGAAAAAACGGAAGGGAGATGCAGGAAAATGGATAAAGGGTGGGAATGGAAAGATAGGATGTGAGAGAAGGAATGGAAAAAGGCAATGAAAAGAGAAGGGGGATTTAGAAAAGGGATACAGAATGGGAATAGAAAGATGGAAGGGAAAATGTGCATGAGGGAAGAGATAAGGGAAAGTGATGAGGAGGGAAAAGGGGAATGATGAGATGAAAGTAAGGAAATGCGAGATGGGGAAGGAAGGAAAGGAGGAGGAAGATTGCAGAGTGGTATGTAAGATAAACAGGACGAGTAAACAGATATAAACAGACACATAAACAAATAGAACCTCCGACGTACACACACACACACACACACACACACACACACACACACACACACACACACACACACACATACACACAGACACACGTTATTTTCATTTCTATTCCTTACATATACAACGCATATGAAGATTAAAAAAATAGATAGAAAAAGAAAGAAAGAAATAATACACGAGAGAAAATACAAGAGTGACAGAATTATAAAATACACTGACATTCACGCCGCGTCCAGGTTTTCATAAATAATTCGAATAGCTGAACAAATACAGAATAAATAAATAGTGAAATAAAAAAAAATATTGAGTTCATATAATGAGATAAACAATAGTCACAGAAAAATTTAAAGGGAACAAATGTTTAGGTTAAATAGCTACGTTTTTCCGCCAGTTTCAAATGAACAGAGATGAAATAAATAACATTAACAATAAAAAAAAAATACATAAAATAAAATAAAATAAATCAACAGTTTTACTGAAAGCTGAACGAAGAACAAAAAAAAAAACATAAACAATTAAAAACCAAATACAAATCAAATGAAAAGAATAAACAAATCTACTCTGTTTTATTTTCTATTACTTAATATGAAACAAAAATTCCACGCAGCGATCTAGAAAATACGAGAATATATAGTTTATATTTGCCTCACCTCACCTGACCTCACCCGATGACCTCTCACGGTGACGCAGGTGGAATGACGATGAGGGGAATTATTAATATCACTGCACGGTATTGTGCCCTTCACGCCGCCCGGTGCATCCAGCGGTAAACTGTGTCTGGCGGTGGTGGTGGTGGTGGTGATGGTGGTGGTGGCGTAGTAGTAGTAGTAGCAGTAGTAGTAGTAGTAATTGTTGTTGTTGTTGTTGTTGTTGTTATTGTTGTTGTTGTTGTTGTTGTTGTTGTTGTTGTTGTTGTTGTTGTTGTTGTCATCGTTGTAGTAGTAGTAATAAAAGAAAAAGAAAAAGAAAAAGAAAAAAACATCCGTCAGTGATAGTGCCAATAGTTTGTTAGAAGCAATACCAGTAGTAGTAGTAGTAGTACTAGTAGTAGTAGAAGCATTATCCTACTGAATGTCATGGTAGTGGTAGTGATGGTGGTGGTGGTAGTGGTGGTGGCAGTGTCCCCGTTAAAAAGATGAAGTCAAGAGGCAGCACCGCGCGAGTGAAAAGAGGGTGACGAGGTGGACGTGCAGCGCTGGTGTGAGAGGCAACCCAAGGAGAGGCGAGTTGACAAGCAGACCCGTGAGTGAACGCAATGACCCCTGAGTGAAAGGTCGAGTATGAATGAGGTGACGAGTACAGATTACCTTTGTTAGTCCATCAGGCGAGAAGCGACGAGAATAAATGGGAATAAATGGATGAGTGAAGCGTGTGGAACATTCTGAAAGTGGAAAGTGAGAGTGGCTATGCTGGCTACGTGAACTTTGCTTTTCACTACCCTGTTCTTCCTGTTTCACTGCTGGATAAATGTTTTCCTATACCCAACCAAAGACTTGTTAGACATGTGGGCAAAATAAGCCACCTACTCAGCTTTCTTTCTGCTCGTAATGTTAACGAAGGGAAACCACAGAAAAGAAAACGTTAAATTCTTCCCTTCGTACACTCCTTTCCTCTAAGCAACACAGTCACTAATCTAAAGAATACAAATGCGAGATAGAAAGAAAATGAGGTTCTACAGTGTACTGGCTAGTTAATTAAAATAGTTCCCGGGGTCCTTTACATATATTTACACAAGGGAAGTGAGGAAAAAGAGCACCATAATCACCACTCTCTACAGAATACAAATGCGAAGGAGAAAAAAAAATAGCTGTTGCTGTATTAGTAGTTATAATTAAAATAGTTCCTACGGTCCAATGAAAACAAAGATGGAGAAGCATGACCACCACTGTGTAAATAACATAAATGCGAGATGCAGAAAGAAAATTAACTACTACGGTGTATTAGTGATTAATTCAAATAGCTCCAAATGTACTATACATTTATACACACGCAATGACAAAAGAGAGGGAGCAGCACTGGCGTCTGACCTGCCTGCTAACGGGATGACCTTTGCCCTCGCTGCTCCGGTGGTGGTTGGTTGATAGACGCATACTTAAACAATCGAAGGCTGTGATGCGAATGGCAGACGCGAAGATGGTATTTAAATACGTAAACAAATGCAAATATAAAAAAAAAAAACACACCTACATAAATAACAAATAAATAAATAAATAAATAAATAAATAAACAAATAAAACTTGCCACAACGCCGTAAATGCCTAACCTAATGTAAATACGGAAAAGAGAAACACTTGCACACGAAAAAAAGAAACCAATTTGCAGGATGAAAATCGGAGGAAAGTCAAACTCCTTACCGCCAAGAACTGGTTACACGCGGCCAGGGGAAGCAAGGGACCCAGGCGACGACGGAGGATGAAGAAAGGTGATAGTAAGAGAGAAGAGGGAGGAAGAGATGGGAGAGGGGCTATGATAGGGGGATGGGTGGAGGGGTGGAAAAGGTGGAGGTTGGTGAGCAGAGTGGAAACTGAGATGCGACCTTGGAAATTACCTGTTGCTGATTGCATCTGTGGGGCCGAGGTGCTGTCCATCAACTACACCCCCCTTCTCCCATCATCTCGCCCCGCATCCCACACCTCCACGCTCCCCCTCTCTTCCCTTCCTTCCTTTCCCCTCGTAGCAGCCTCCAGCCTACCTCATCCCTCTCCCCGCCATATTTTGCTTTTTTCTTTTATCTTATTTTATTCGTTTATTTACGTCTTAGTTTTATCGTATTTATTTAGAGTGAAATTGAGGGAAGGCTCGTTAACCTGTTCACCTCCACTAAATAAATAAATAAATAAATAAATAGTAAAAGGAAAGATTCAAATGTTCAAATGCAAAGATCAATTCAACTTCAGAGGTGTCTTCATAGCCCTCTCTTGACAAAGATTTATCTAATCTTATTCTACTTAATTTTATTTACATCTATTTATTTACCTTATCTATTTTTCTTTTTCTACTCTATGTATCAGGGAAACCAGCCAAGGGAAAGAGAACATCAAAAGACAAACTCGAAAAAAAGTAAATAATAATAATAATAATAATAATAATAATAATAATAATAATAATAATAATAATACAGAGAGAGGCCCAGAGTTTACCAGTGAAAGGGATGCAGTGACGAGACCCCTCACCTCCTCGCCACCCCCTCACCCACAGCAAGACTACTCCCCATTCATCACCACCTCCAGCAGTCCCATTCCCATACACCAACACGCTTCATCATCCCATCACACGTCTCACCCATTCCCCCACCTTCTAATATGCATCCCCCTTATTCCCTATCCTAGTTACCGTGCCCCGCCCCCCCTCTCCTCCTCTTCCTCCTCCTCCTCCTTCCCCACAAGAAGCAGCTCAACCCGATAATCATTAGGAAAGTTTCTTAAAAGATCTAATTAGGTTCTAGTCCCTACAGTCACTCTCCCGCCACCCTTACCAGCTGAAGTAGTGGTAGTAGTAAGTTTGGTGGTAGTAGTAGTAATGGTTTCCTTCCACCCTCCACACACTTCATTTTTTATTCATCACCACGCCTACCAGTGACATTTTAGACCTGACGTCATGTAAACACCACCACCACCACCACCACCACTACTCGCACACCCACGCTTCCCTTCTCGACCTGCATTGGGGAACCTAGCTGGACTCAAGACGTTAGTCCACAGTCGTCTCTCACTACCAATAAAGCTTCAGCAGGTCGTTAAGTATTTCTCTCTCACCACCACGATTTCCATAGCTCACTGACATGATTGACCGGGTTCCCAAGTGTTTCTCCAGTTCATAATGTAGATATTTTATTAATATGTCACCAGAACCAAACGCCCTTCAAAACCCGTGTCACTCCAAGTAGAACATTTGGAAAGAAGTGTTTGAAAAAAGTTTTTCAGAATATGTAACGGAAAAAAGTGTAAAATGCAAGTTATTGGGTTTTTTTAAGTTTGCTTCCATTACTATAGTGATAAATTTAACAAGGACCTACATCATCAATGAGAAAGAGGCTATGGAAACCAGACTAATCATCGCTGACAGTGGCCTTTGAAGATAATGTTGATGAGAGAACGAAGCGCTTCAAAACACAGGACTTGTCATGGCTTGGGATTCGTGTGGTCACTTGACTGGTGATGGTGGTGGTGGGGGTGATGATGATGAAACACCGTGTATAGCATTCTTTACAACCGACTGCTCCACTGAGGAAAAGGATCGCTGGCAACATCGCATATGTGTGGGAGGCAAGGAAGAATGGAGAGGAGGGAAGGAGAGGAGGAAAGTTAAAGGAGGGAAAAATAGTTAAAGGAAGGAAGGGAGTGAAAGTTAAGAGGAGGGAAGGAGGGAGGGACAGTTTACGATAATGGAAAAAGGAGGAAAGACATGACATAAAGTAAAGTAAAAGGAGAAAGGAAGAAGAGAAATAAATTGAAACATGAAAGGAGAGAGAGAGAGAGAGAGAGAGAGAGAGAGAGAGAGAGAGAGAGAGAGAGAGAGAGAGAGAGAGAGAGAGAGAGAGAGAGAAGCGTAGGAGGAAAGCAGGGAGGGGGGAGAAGAGAGGGGATGAGGAGATGAGGTAGTGGCAGAGGAGGAGGAGGAGGAGGAGGAGGAGGAGGAACAGGTGGAGATGTAACCTGGCCCCGGTATTGATTTTAAAGGCGTACACAGTAGTTCCCCACTTCCCCACTTCCCTAACCTCCTCCCCATCTCTCCCCACCCCATCATCTCCTCCCCAACACGTCACTCCCTCAGCCGACCCTCCCCTGCCCCAATATACTCCCACCTAACCTAACCTAACTCCCACGCCACAGCATCTCATTACATTTCCCTAGTTCCTTGTTCTCCTCATTACTTCCCCAGGCTTCCCCACCTCGCTCCCCAAATGCTTGACCTTTCTCCCCTATCCTCCCACTTCATCTCCTCCTCCTTCGCCTCTTCCTCTTCCTCATCCTCCTTCTCTTCCTTTTTTTTTTTTTTTACACTATATAACCCTCTCATCCGCTCCTCCTCCTCCTCCTCCTCCTCCTCTTGTACTCTTCTCCTCTCTCTCTGTTTCTCTTTCGCGCGGGGATGTTGAGGAAAATAAATAAATGAACGGGAAAAATCAATAAGACCGTAGTGACTCTCTCTCTCTCTCTCTCTCTCTCTCTCTCTCTCTCTCTCTCTCTCTCTCTCTCTCTCTCTCTCTGCGTCAGACATGGAAACTGATAAACATCACATATCAAATACTGACCTTCCTCTCCCTTCTTCCTCTTCCTCCGCCTCCTCCTCCTCTTCTCTCCCACCAACCATCACCTCTTACACCTCCCCCCCCCCAAAAAAAAAAAGGTGCCACTTGCATAATCAGTTCCCATACTACTACTACTACTACTACTACTACTACTACTACTACTACTACTACTACTATTGCTACTACTACTGCTGCTGCTGCTGCTGCTGCTGATCATACCTCTCTTTTTCGCATTACTAAGCACTTCATATACTCTACCAACTAAGCAATTTCTTTCCAATAAGTATAAAATAGATAAAAAAAAATAAAGAAAATAAACAAGCAAATAGCAATAAATAAATGAATAAATAAATAAACAAATAAATAAATAAAAATAAAAAAATCATACTAAAACAACCATGAAAAGCATGATAAAGCTGACACGACCCATGAATAAGAAGTTAATGAAAGAGGACACACACACACACACACACACACACACACACACACTAACTAACTAACTAACTAACTTCCTCTAGAGCTTATTAAACTATCACTAGAACCATGAAAACCCCCAGAGAAAGGAATGACAAGGAGGAGGAGGACAAGAAACGGAGACAGAAAAAATGCCATATATTTAAACGTTACATATGTTTGGGAGACTTAAAAGTTGCATTTCCTACGCATACGGTGCCACACATGTGTTACGTAACTATTCTTTAGCGTCCAGATAGTCATCGATCTGTATGGGCCTCTCCCCTCCTCCCCCCCCCAAAAAAAAAAAACATTTTGGTGGTCCTTCCGCTATAAGCCTAACGCAGTGATATCCGGTGAAAACTCTCTCTCTCTCTCTCTCTCTCTCTCTCTCTCTCTCTCTCTCTCTCTCTCTCTCTCTCTCCAAGTATTGTTCGCTTATCACAATTACTTTGTCAATAATATTAACCATCATAACTCATATTTCAGATTTTTAAGAATGCAAACATCGTGAAAAATGTAATAAACAACATAGTTATTTTCTTATGCATTTGTTTCCAAGATCGAGTCAGGACTGAGCTGTGTCTGTGTGCGTGTGTGTGTACCTATTTGTATGTATCTATTTAAACTTTTATGCGATTTTCAAGGTAGCTACATCTTTTTAAGAAACTTATTATTATTATTATTTATTTATCATATATGTTAATTGTTTGCTCACGCCACTTCCTTTGATAATGTATTCTACTTATTATTTTTTTTTCGAAAAAACTACATTTGTTAATAGTCCTGTCTCCTTTCGTGTGTGTGTATTGGCAGTTTCTTCCAGTTGGTATTAACTGGTACTGAAATAATAACAATACAGTTCTGATAACGAAAACAATTCTAAAAACGATAATACTGTATTCGAACACATAGAGACAATCACATGGCTCTAATTCCACATGTCACCGTAAGATATTAAAAAATACTGTGTTCCATTTGGCATAGTTAAAATCAAATCCGCGAACAAAGCTCTTATCCCAGTACTTTCCTGCCTCGTGCAAGATTCACACCTCATACAGTTACGTCACGGACAACTGTTCCAGGAAAAGGCTCACTTACCTTCGACTTCGTGTGGTGCTGTCATCCGTGCATTCCGTCGAGGTGCCCGGGGCCTGGAAGCAACAATACAGGAAACAATAGAACCAAGTAACCTTCCAGCGTCTGTCCCTCCCGCTCCCTGGAACCTTTGCAGACAACCAACTTTCCAGCCACTCCGAACTTCCTTAAGTCATCAAACTTACTTACTCTTAAGCTCCACACAGCTATTATGCATGGAATTATTGCTATATTAAGTATTAAAACAAATTCTTATCATGTAACTAGAATGTTTTGATAATTAAATACCACGGAATTGTCATCCCGTAAAATGCATAACAAATATTGTCAGACTGGGCCCACAAGTGGCGTTACGAAGAAAGCAGTCAAGAGAAAGATACCGATGGCAGGGGTTACCACAATTACCCTTATTCCCATAACATTCTGTAACCTTCATGTCATTACCACCACCTCACTCGAATTCTCCTTCAGTACATAAGTTTGAAAGGAAAAGATGCGAGACTAAAAGAAAAAGTAAAATTTTCGTTACAATATTCAGATATGTATTTTAATTATTGTAAGCTCGGAATGTTAGTGTGTGCTTCGCCTGTGGTTGTATGAATGTGAATAGGACGGCCAGGTCGGTCTCATTTTTATTTATTTATTTACTTAAATGAATATATATATATATGTCACGCATAATGTGGATAATTGCCTAATGTGAACATTAGGCAGTGAAATTGCCTAATGTTCACATTAGGCAATTTGTTTGCACGATGTTGACAATAGGCAACTTACTTGCTTAATGTCCACTTTAGGCATGATTTTCAAATTAGGCAAGGGTATTTTGCCTAATGTGAATTGAATGACAAACCAGTGTCTACAGTTTGGTTAGGTTAGGTTAGGTTAGGTTAGGTTAGGTTAGGTTAGGTTAGGTTAGGTTAGGTTAGCCCATATCAGCCCAGAGAGAGAGCACATCAGCATCGTCACGTCCGTAATCAATTGCGTCTCGGTATGTTTTCCTTATTCACATTGGGCAAAATTGAGCTGCATAATTTGAACAATAGGCATTTTTTGCCTAATGTTAACAATTTGTAAACTTTACGCAACCTACTTGCTTAATGTGCACATTAGGCAATTTTCTGCCTAATGTTCACATTAGGCAATTGTCCACATTATGCGTAACATATATATATATATATATATATATATATATATATATATATATATATATATATATATATATATATATATATATATATATATATAAAATTTTTATTTTATTTTATTTATTTACTTTTTTTTGAGATCACGGGGAGGGGGGAGCTGGACTATCTGCCCCTGCTCCCCACAGCTACCCCACCACCTCACCTATGCCCTTAATGTATTTCACACACACACACACACAAATCCAACATCCGTACCAACCAAATCCCACAAGCATAACAATACAGTACGCCATCATATCATAAAAGGTTACAGATTTCAAATCCTTTGTCCAGGATGCTTCATAAATTTGCTGATTTTGTAATATACAGACACACTTCTACTAATAATATAAAGTTCTGCAAAACAAATACGAGTTGAGTTACATTTTCAAAAACTATAAAAATGAGAATACCCTACTCATGGTATCATAAGTAAAAATGCTTTCCAAACATTTCAATATTGTTATAATATTACCATACTGTTTTTGTACTGTATTGGCATGAAAATGTGAATAAATTATAATGTCAGCAGTCAAAAATTACAGGATATTACGAATCTGGAAAAAGGGACTTGCAATTTGTGATAAAAATGACAGCACTGTAGATGCTAAGGATGACCTTAAGTCATTTCATAAGTACATCCCAGAGTTAAAAAGTTGATGCTTCCTCACTGAGCACTCTGAAACAATCAAATGGATCATTGCTGGAGGATTGTGGGATCATTTACTTATTACCTCCATGTTTGCAAAATATCCTTGCTAGACTCATACAGGAACCTTGGTGTCTTGACGGACTCCTTGCTGAGATTCCATCTCCAAGTTAGGTCCATTGTCAATAAAGCTTCACATATGACTGCCAATATTCTCTGATGCACTTAATGTTCACACTGTAAAAAACCCATCAGACCTATCACACAACATGCCTTGTGTGTGGAACACAGGTTTTCTGTGGGATCTCTGCCTGTTGGAATCATTTCAGAGGTTTTGGACTCGCCATATCGATGGACTGAGTCATCTTACAGGGAGCATATTGAGACCCTTGACCTATACTCAGTACAAGGTTGTTTACTTAGGGCTGACTTGCTGAAATATTTGAAAAATTTTCACAATGAAAGTTGCATCTACTCTGAGGAATTGTTTATCATGGCACACTCTCTAGGCACAAGGAGGCATAGATACAAGATTGCTCAAACTCACTGCTCTTTTGAACCCAGGAAGTGCTACTCAGATGCACCAGTATGTGAAATTTGTTGCCAGACCATGTTGTTGCTTTAGATTCTATTTCTTCTTTTTTTAAGCTGGCACTACATTCCCATCTAGGCACACTTGATCAGCACCAAGACCAGATCCTTCCACACCCTGCCTGCCCTCCACAATACTAACCATTTTTTACACACCCTATTGAAATTTGTTTGATCAACTAACAAAACATTAATACACCATGATTGTATCCATTGGTTCTGCACAAAGTACATAACTCAGTCCTTCACTCTACCAAACCTTCAACTAACATTACTTTCAAGGGACTGGCATACCTGCAGACTTAAGCTACCCCTGCATTTAACAAGCAATTTACTTTATTTGGTAGACTAGCTAGATTAACAAGGTAGCCTACTAGGTGAGTAAACCAGGTGAGTAAATGTTTTTATTTAATTTTCACTTACATTCCATCTGTAATGCCATGCAACAACATGGCTGTGGGAAAAGAAAGGCTCCACCACCTTATCCCTGAGGAAACTTGTTTAACGGTGGCCTCAATGAATGTAAACAGTATGAATGATAACAAAGTAAAGAAGGATAGACTAGACATTTTTTGAATTCAAGATTCATATGAAAGGTTATGGAATAATAACTGATTGCATGAATGGGAATCAAAGTGAGATGTTAGAGGGACTGGAAGGAGTGGAGTGGTTTGGATGGATGAGAAAAGAGGAAAGTAGGGAAGAGGGTTAAGAAGTGTACATTCCTGCCTCTAACATTATGGATAGGTATAGATGCACATGGTGGGTAGTATAAAAGATTGCGTTAATTAAGTATGTCTAGATCTGAATATGCATCATAAATCCAAGTGGAAAAGGGAGGGAGGATATAAGGAAATTTTGAAATTATCTGAATGGGTGCCTGAGAAAATGAGCAAAGGGAAAAAGTTATATTATCTGAACGGGTGCCTGAGAAAATGAGCAAAGGGAGAAAGTTATAGGTTTTAGTTGTAAATAATCAAAATGGAAAATAGTGAGGTTACAGTTGTATTAGGAAAATGGAGAGTAAATGGAATGAATGAGAATGGGGAGTGCCTGGTGGACTGAGAGATAGAGAAGAAGAAAAGTGAGGATGAAGAGAGAGGATGAGGATAGAGTTCCTGTAAGCAGCAAGGAAGTTAAAAACATATGGAAAAGGCATTTTGACCATTTCATGACTGGAGAAATAGCTGGGGAAACAACAATGTCTAATATGGAATATAGAATATAGAAGCTGATATAAGGTAAGCCACACTAAAGTGTGATGAAGCTGCAGGTACAGATAAAATAACAGCTGAAGTATCAAAGTATGGGAGAGACATAATAAAATGGTCCTGACATAGGATTTGGTGTGGAAGCAGAGAGAGGTGACAGGTGAGTGAAGGAAGGCAGTTACCACTCATCTGCAAACAAGATACAGAAAGAGGTGACAATAAGTATCTGGGACAGAATTATATAAATATAATGAGATGAATTGAGAAGAAAAGAGAAGGATGGGAAAGGTAGGCATGTTTAGGATCATCTGTAAAGATTATGAAAGGGAGAAATGTGTTCATAAATGTAAAAAAAAAAAAATATGTAAGAATAAATAAATTAATTAATTAATAAGGAATAGTATTCTCCAATCAACACTGCATCCTGGAAGTGAGTTTTCTGAAAGAGATGCATAGAGTAACAAGATGGAAGTGTGAGAGTAATAAAAGTATGTACAAGAGATGCAATATGAATACCAAAGGAAACAGAGAGAAATGTGGAGTGATGGAATGGATGATAAATACATTGTGATATAGTTTGGCCACACTAAAAGGATGAAGAATGTAAAGAAAGTGTATGTCAAGGAAACTGAAGGTGCCAGTATGAGAGGTGAAAAGATTAGGCTAAAGAGGTACATCTGTGAAAGAGGTGCTCATAGAGGAGTGCCTGAGCAAGCACAGAGGTCCTTGGATAGGGAGGTGTTGTGGCCACTTCCTTGGGAGAGACACTCTCTCTCTCTCTCTCTCTCTCTCTTAAAATGATAGTTGTTATAATTAATGACAACACTGGGTCATTGCCACTGGCTTTCCCTGATGACATGGTACTGTACTCCATTAACCTCCACTATATTAACATTTGGAGGCACTACACTGGCTGGCACAAGCAAGGCTGATCTTCCACTGGAACAGCTAATGTCTGTAGAAATTACAGGTGTTGGCTCAGTTTTTATGACTCTGTCTAATTCTTGAGGATTTGTCCCCTCAATGTCTACAGTTTGCAATGTACTTTCGTTATTTTCATCAACTTCTGGAATAAGGAATGGTTCAATCTCTGGCTTAATGACTCTAGGAGAATCTACATCTATGTTATGATATTTATACATGTGCTGAGACAAATCTTCAGTATCACTCAGTGTTATATTACATAAAGCACATAAATAGTGTGACACATGACTGCTGTTACAATAGTTAGATATTGTCTCTTTTCTAGTATCTACTTTATCTGTCACTCCATGGACTGATATTCTATGTGCATGTAATTCATCCTCTGATATAAATTTTGCAGAACATGACAGGCAAACAATGCTACTGTTGCTAACATGGGTGGCAACATGATTCTTATAAGTTACTTTTGAGTTAAATATGCATTTGCATTCCTTACAAGTAAACAAATCAAGTTTAGAACCATGAGTCCTTCTCTGATGAATTTTTAGAGCCCTCTGTCCCACTGACCAGAAATCACATTTGTCACATGAGTATCTTGTTACTTCTACATTATGATGTGTCTTTGCATGTCTTTTCCTAATGAACTCAAAAGGAAACATTCTGTCACATTCTGCACAAGGAATTGGATTCTCTGAGTGCTTTAATCTCATATGCATATATGCTGACTCTTTTGTCTGGAATTTCCTGTTGCACACCTTGCAAGCACTGTCATGATTTCTTTGATGTGCCCAAAGCAAACCATTACATTTCATCACTATTCCACATATCTCACAAGGACCCTTGTGTTTATGTTGGTGTTGCAAAAGTTGCTTCTCGCTGACATAAACCTTCTTACAGTGCTGACAAGAATATGGGTACCTCTTGGCTTCTTCATGTTCCTTGTGTTCTCTGACAATGTGTGCTCGTAGGTAGCTGTGCTTTGAATATCTCTTCCCACAGATTTCACAAGGAAAATTCTTTTCCTTACTGTTGTATGGAAGACGTTTCTCCTTCCACTCTTTTTTGAAGGCTTGTTCAATATTCTCATGATCCTCATCATCCACTTCATCATCTGTTATCCAGTCATCTTTCTTTTCAGATCCCTGCACAACACTGCTCACTTTATCTAATATCTTGCTGCCCTCTTTTGATAAAAGTAATAGCTCATCATTACACTTCTGAACTTTGACACAAGAGTTTCTTGAACAGTATGTTATCTTTTCACTTTCAAAATTACCTCCATGTGGAGAATACTTACGGAATTGTTCATTTCTGGAAGATTCTTTACTCTTTCCTTTTTCATGTCTCTTCATCTTTTGCCAGAAAGCAAGATCATCCTCTGAACTGTACTCACTATCTTCTGACAAGATATAATCTTCAACATTATCTGAAAAAAAAGTCAAGTTTTTAATGTATAAATAAAGGCTGCAGAAATTAATTGCTGAACACTGTGAAGGGGATACAATAAACAGGCAGGGTAGAATTTACATCCAAAAATAATGTAACACTGTAGTACCATAAATATATTTCTAGGGTAGTCTAACAATTCAGAATTAAATAAGTGACCTAAAAAAATAAGTGGGAAATGCTAAGGGGAGGAAAAATATAGAAATAAAAAGGAAAAGAAGGGAAGTGGAGTGTAATGGTGTCTATGATATTTGAACCAATAAACTTTAAAAAAACATGGCCTTTCTGTCAATGGAGAAATATAAACTTAATAGATAATTGTATTTTCCTGGGAACGTACAAACAAACTGTGACCATGAATAATAATGAACGCTTACCTCCAGCTGGTGACGGTGACAGGAATACGTCATCTTCTGGTCCTTGACAGCCATGGGGGGCAGAATTAATGTCGTATCTTTCTTTTCTGTAGGTCTGGGCCACAATACATTTTTTTCTTTTCTTGAATGATGTGATATGATCTTTAGACTCTCTGTCTTTTGATGAAGTCACAGCTGGAGGCTCACTGGAGTCACTAACACTACATATGGGAAGGTTCACTTGCACAGAAGCCTCACAGATTGGAGAGAACAAAGTACAGAACATTATAGGCACTAAGACATCACTGGTAAGAGCTGAAGCAGCTTGACAAGCTGCATGTTTGTAAATTATTGTTCCCTTTTCACTTGTCTTTAATAT
The DNA here is from genome assembly GCF_035594125.1 of Scylla paramamosain. Taxonomy (NCBI): domain Eukaryota; kingdom Metazoa; phylum Arthropoda; class Malacostraca; order Decapoda; family Portunidae; genus Scylla; species Scylla paramamosain. The sequence goes on from NC_087174.1 coordinate 8,538,634, forward strand.
CGTTTCAGTATCTGACTCCAACTCCCCTACAATCTGTATCATACAATTTTCTTCCATAGTAGAATCAAGAGTTTCAGCTTTCAAAAAAACATTGTTTTCCATTTACAAATATAACAACCTGCAGGCTAATGAATGCTCTTGAAATATTGTGATCATCATCACAGACCCATGAAAGATCCACGAATGTATCTGAAAAGAAAATCAGAAACTGTTAAAGTCAAACAGTCACTTAGTAACCAGATGTCATTGTGTCATTAGCAGAGGAGGGGATTAACTACGATAAAAGAGGGCGGAGCTAGACTATGAAGAAGAGTGACAAGCAAAACCAGCAGTATTGAGGACCGCATCCTTGAGGATCCCACAACCCACACCTGCAGTGATAGACAAAGGTAAGTACTGACCCTATATATATATATATATATATATATATATATATATATATATATATATATATATATATATATATATATATATATATATATATATATATATATATATATATGTCTTCCTATAATAAAGATGTAGTACGTACATATTACCAAACAACAATACCTTGGATTGACAGCGGCTTCGATCTTGATCTTGGTTGGTCTACTGGTTACTAGTTCAGTTTAGAAGTAACTCGGTCCATTACTAATTCGGTCCACTGCTAAAGTGGTAGGTCAGATGAGACGAGTTGGTTGCCCAAAATACTTCGAGTTGCTATGGCAAACTGAGCCAAGTTTACTTTTATGATTATTATTGTATAATGAAAAAGGTGAAAAAAAGTCAGTCAGCCAACTTCCCCCTGGACATTAAGTAGAGTAATGATATTTACATGAAGGAAACTGCACGTACAAAACTTGAGTTGGTAAAAAAAAAAATTAGTTCAAGTTGGTAGGAGAGATGGACTGAGTTAGTTATCAAAATACTTCGAGTTAGTAGAAGCGATAAGCCGGGCTGTCAATGGAACGACTTGTTACCCTTTCATCAAGTAGTCATTAAGTCTTTGAAATAACTATTAAAAATGAATAAATAAATAACAATAACCACCTTATTCCTAATTTCTTTGTCAGACATACCATATTTTCCCCGAGAACTCCTTCACTGCCTCAACCATTCCTCCATATATTTCTTTACACAGTCCCATCACCACCACCATCATTCCTGATCTCCACCCTGTCATTCCTATTTTACCTTAACTCAATGTCTACAGTAAACACACACACACACACACACACACGTAAATATAGGAGAGAGAGAGAGAGAGAGAGAGAGAGAGAGAGAGACACACACACACGCACAAACCATGTACCGTTCGCAACGCCTCAACACCGCAACACAGGTGTGAGGCAGTAACTTCAACTTGCAAGTTAGATCAATGGACATCAGCATGACAGGACCAATAAATCCCCTCACACCACCGTTTGTATCATTCAAGGAACCAAACCCTCACTGTGACAGACACTGATGTGGCAATGGCCTCTCTCCCCCCTCTAGGGCTTAATACAGTATTTAATGCTTCTGACATCGTGCAGACCTTCATCTGACCTCTCTGTAAGACAATAAGTAGTTCACTCATTTGCTATAACTATCATTGAATTACACATGTATAGTGTGGTAAACTACATTCCTCTGCAAACGGGGAAAAAAAAAAAAAAATATATAGGATGGTCCTTAACTCAAAAGTACAGTATGTGACCACAGACTCACACTCACAAAAGTAGGTGGGTGTTAATGGATAACTCAGGTATTCATAATATTTCCAAACTTTCTGTTAACCCATCCTTAGATAATGTTATTTCATTTTTACTACCTTCAGTAAGGCAATACTGACTGAATAATACTTATTTTAAGAATGAATTGTTCTCAGCTTTTCCTTCACAAGGAAAAAAAAAAATTGGGTATGATATTCAAGTTTTATTCATATTCATAGTACATTTTGAAGTATAATTAGTATAACCAACATATAAAACATGCCAAGCATAGTACTGCAATATACTGCTATAGTTAAGAAAGCACAAATTAAATGATAGCTTCCTAAAAGCTTTTCTGTAAAAGACAAAAGTTAGCAAAAATGTTACTCTTTTACATCCAAAGAGCATGGCAACACTGACTAATGTCTATCAGGCACAGTGATGCATTGCAGGAGATAACACACTATGTTAGTTATACTATATAAAAGATTACATAAAGGTCATGATTATCTTAGATCAAGAATATAAAGCACAGGGCAGCACCAACAAACTTATGCATATTAAGAGCATGCATGTGTAGCACTGAACAATACCAAGAGCAACTGTTATGCACAGCATGAGAAAACATGCCACATGGCAGCACCAAGCTACCAACACACTTGTGCATGGCAGGAGAAACCAAGGTGCGTCAGTTAATGCAGAGCATGCCACAACACTCAACAAGAAACACATCAACAATGACACACACAGATACAAGCAGATAAAGAAACAAACCAAACACAGTCTTTTACCTTCAAACTGTATGGGCATTTGTAGGAAACAAAAGGAATATGTAACCCCCAAAAAATTAAGAGACATTTATGGCACTGCAATCAAACTGAAGAATTATATGTAGTATTTGATCTTTAAAGAAACAAATTCACACTCTTCTTGTCCTGCAGCACATGCAACAAGAGAGAGAGAGAGAGAGAGAGAGAGAGAGAGAGAGAGAGAGAGAGAGAGAGAGAGAGAGAGAGAGAGAGAGAGAGAGAGAGAGAGAGAGAGAGAGAGAGAGAGAGAGAGAGAGAGAGAGAGAGAGAGAGAGAGAGAGAGAGAGAGAGAGAGAGAGAGAGAGAGAGAGAGAGAGAGAGAATCACTTTCAAGCAAGCTATATACAAGCAAGCCTATGTACAATTAGGATGCATTGTAGCAGCCAAGTGGAGCAAACATCATAAACATGGTAATATACAATATACAAGAGTTTGCACAAAGCACATGGAGCAGCAGACACCATGAGCAGGGAGATGTGTGTACAAAAACAACAGTTTGCACAAAGTACATGCAGTAGCACAATAGGACACAAGCAAACAAGTCTTGCAAAAATATATGACATGCAAAGAAAACAAAATGCCAAACCTTAGAATGAGCTTTGTCGATATCTGTGAAAAACAAACTAAAAACTTATGGATTTAATCTAATTAACAATCTCTTTTTCCCTTTCCTTCTCCCTGTCTACTATTTATTTCTCCACTTGAAGATGTAATAAATTCTTAATTTGATCTACATGAAACGAATACTTTTGGTTAGGTGGCTGGAACACAAATGCAAGGGAGGGACAAATTTGTGATTTTCTAATAATGATAACAAAGTCTGGGAGACTGTCTTTCCCAGGAGCACTTTCTCCATGGAGCCATGGAGCCTTACTTCCACTTCCACAAAGTGCTCCTCCACAATTTTATGTGGTACAGACAGCCCCCAAACTCACAATTCAAACTTCTGTTTTCAGCTTTCAAAAAACAAAATTTACTATTACTGTCTAACTAATAAGCTACATCAAACAAATTCTCCCTGCAATTTTGACAATCATGACTTTTCAAACTTTTCTTTACAGGACAACCAGCTACATACACAAGAGCGTTCCTTTCAATTACGTAGTGGCATGCTATCTACCACTGTATCTTCAAATTCAGAGTCAGAATCTGAACAAGTGGCCAAGGGTAATCCAGTTCCCAAGCTGAGATTACTGTGTCAACAAACTGTGACTCGTCTGCCTCACAATTACTAGATGAAGGTAGTGAAAAAAGGTCATCATTGATTTTAAACCCTTCATCAAACTGTATGCACTAGGATGGTCACAGTTCCCAGATTCAATCCTCAATTTGGCAAACAAATTTTCAAGACAGTCCTGATGAAGTGTATGGGTAACTAGACACTACTCTAGCCTATTTCTGCTCAACAATAAAAGTGACTGCAATATTTATGGTGACTATCTACAGGAAATATTTAAAACCTTCTATAAAACATTAAAAGATATATGATCAAATACACTGATCAATAGCCCAGTAGTTTTGTTAGTGGTACCATCTTCTGGCTATATTATTCAGCTTCAATCTTAGTGCTGATCCTGAAGTTATGGATCATTAGACACATTTTTTGGATTGTGTTCTTGAGGCATGGCATGAACAGCTTTTCCCTAATGCGGTAGTTATTGGCTATAAGTTGTACTAACTTTACTTGCTAAAAACCATGAATATCACTTATAAAGTTGTTCCCATACCTATTTTTTTTTTTACCAAACCCATATTCAAGTACTCTTCAATAGCTCATCACCTCATCAGTGTTGAAGAGATTATTAACTTACTAGAGAGTTAAACGTGTTCTGCTGTTAGGCTCTGATGGAAGACCTGAGTATGCTCCATGAGTGACCCTCATGAAATGTAGTCAGAGGACTGTTCCTTTCCCACATAGAGAAATAAAGGTTGACATGTAAGGGAATGCTTGTGGGTAGCATTGTAAAGGTGAGAGGGCGCCTTGCCTTGGCTGTCACTCTTTGTGGGGAATGTCACTCTGGTATATAGATAGAGATAAACTTTGTTACAGTTGGCTTTACCAAGTTAATGTTATCATTACTTTTTTTCTGTTGCTGATAGTTAAAAAAAAAAAAAAAAAGCTGAGTTGTATGGCACTTAGAAGGGCCAACCAAGCCAGGAGAGGAAAATGGAGAGTGACTTCTCTTCTTTATAGGTGAAACTTGTTGCACATGGGAAAGCAAAGAGAGCAATCATTGCATAACCTATCATACATGGGCTGCTGTCCTGACATCTTGCATACAACATAAAATATACTAAACTACAAAGTATTTTGGTCAATAAATATATATATTTTATATCATATTTTATACATATGTGTGGCATAGGACAAGATGAAGGTAAATATATGTATATAAAACTCATACATGAACAATTGATATAACTATGTTAATTATAAAATTTGTATCCAGATTAACTTTTATGCTAACCTTTGTAGCTGAATGGAGTAACAAATCTGATCAAATACATTAATGAAGCTTGTTTCAAGAAATTATTTTGGGGAGTAAAGAAAGAACCACAGCTAAGAAAGCAAATGTGAATCCTGGCCATGACAGGCAACAGAACCTCCATGCTAATCTAGGCAGCTGAAATAATTAGAAAAGAAATCTGCAGTCTTGCTGATGGAATAATTAATATCAAGTACTTCATTATATGAGAGTAAAAATAAATGTTATCATACCTTTCATTCATATTTTGGCTGGGCAAACAGAGGCTGCAAATGATATGGAAATGAGTTATCTGCCTGAAACAGCCAAACTTCTCTGAATGTATGCATACTGTGATGCTTCTGGTGCTACACACAAATGGATCAAAATACATATGTATCTATAACAATATGTGAGTCAACTATGTCTTTTACTGTGAAATAGCACAGATGAGAGTACTTTCTCTCCTGAAGGATTGGAGAAAGTCAATGATGCTCTGTGTGCATATGATGCTTCTTGAATGATGTGCTACAAATATCCCTTGGATTTGGTTGCATGTTTTAGTTGGTGATATGATAAAAAAAATTAATTACTGGTGAGCAGCTAAATGGAGATACATAATATAAAACAAATTTAAGTCTGTTACAAAAGAAGAATTAGATAATGTGATGTGAGCCAACATGATAGTTATCACTGAAACAGCGAGAACTGGCTGTTTATATTAAATTCTTTAGGTTTTTCCACTATATATTTTGTAAAATATCAAGAAATAAGTTAGAGAGAGAGAGAGAGAGAGAGAGAGAGAGAGAGAGAGAGAGAGAGAGAGAGAGAGAGAGAGAGAGAGAGAGAGAGAGAGAGAGAGAGAGAGAGAGAGAGAGAGAGAGAGAGAGAGAGAGAGAGAGAGAGAGAGAGGTATGCCTGTCAGCTTCTGTTCCCCATCCATACATGAAGAAGCGCCGTGCAGACATTTATACCATTCAGAGACAACATGAAACAATTATTTACACTCTCACACCAAGCAATCGGTCATCTAAATCTCAATCACATCCCTAGTTTAAAAACAACTGGAATGAACAGAATGATAAAACAACTTGAGATAAATATATGTACTTACACAGAACTTTTTACTTGTCTACAAAGGTGATCTAGATTACATTAAATTGTTGATTTTTCTAGCTTTACTTTCGTGCCACTTTGATCTAATACTGAAGAATGCTATACTAATCATAGTTTATTTTCTAAAATGTATTCATTTACTGACTGAGGATTTGTTTTCAAAACACTCATGTGAAAGTCACACAGCTTGGGCAGAGCCTGCACGTATCATTCAATTCTATACTTTCTTTTCCCGATTCACCATTAGTTAGTAACACTCCTTGGCACCTTTATTTCATTGTTAATTGTCTTAATTATAAATTAATTTGCACCAAGGCCATTGGTGAGTGCAGTGTGACCTGTGCCCAATGTGCTGGCCCAAGCAGGTCTGGGCCAACCATCCAAAATGTCTGTCTGTGCCAGCTCCCAAGGTACTGAAATGCTGCTGACCATCAGCCTTCCCATCTTCAATAAACTGACATTAATTCAAATTCCTGAACTTCCGTTTATTCGACCAGACTTGCAGCAGAAGACTCACACAATCACCAGTCAACAATCCAGTCTTTTCCAGTCTTGTGCCCATCACCATTACCGAGGAGGAGGGCATGAGGCTTGCCAGTTCAGATGACCACCTTCGTGGGGGCCTGACCCATCCTCTCATGTTGGCAAGCCGCTTCCGCTCTCTCTCTCTCATCTTCACATTTGAACATGATAATGACCAGTAAGATATGGCTTACATTTCATGAGCCCATTTCTATATTTTTTTATTTCCAAGTGAACACTGGGAGGAATATTGTCGGAAGCGCCTCACTTAGCAGTCCCCTCACGAGGAACTTGGCAGCATTATGCTATTCCTCCTCGGTACCAACATCACATTGGACTGCAGTCCCTAAACCCCCTGCACCCATTACACTTCCTCTGTCACCTGTTGCTGATACACGTCCCCCTGGCGGTGCCTTGCAAGGGCTCAGCTGTGGGCACTCAGCCTCAGGAGAACGTGTGATGGGCCAGGCGCGCAGTTCTGACACACCCTTCCCTCACTTATGTCCCCTCATGTTCCTTCGCTGGATCCAGACCTATCGACACAATCCATCTCGTACTTTGAATAAAAGACTTGATACCCAGTTGCCTCTCAGTTCCTTGGAAGTTACTTACGAAGGCTTCCATCCCTGCCCAACCCTATGCCTGGCCAGTACACTTGGCAGGAGTCCTCTACATCACTACAGCAGCTATGATGTGCTCCTGCTGCTACAAGTATCCCAGAGTTGCATATGTCTTCACAAAAGGTGTATCAACTTTACAGCTTTCTCTGCAAAATAAGTAAAGGTCAAATAGTCACTGTAATCAAGAAAGAATAAAAGTTAAATGTATATTCTGGAACATATGACAAGCTTATTATAGCTATCACCAATCATCAATTTACACAGCTAGGGCAAGCACATCAAGAATATTTCTTAGGAAACAAGGTACAACATAAAAAGCAGTTCTAAGGCCAATAAGGACAGTCAAATAATGGGCCTCAACTACATCAGGACAACACTACAGGAGAACTCAATCCTGTACTGACAGCACAGTTCATGGGGCACAGTCTTGAGCTTGAGTAGTGAACATAAATTTCCTTAGCATCAGTAATTTATAACAGTAAAGAACACTGAAGCAAATCTTTGAAAGAGACATTGATGCATATGTTGAATTATTGTTTTTTTATAGTACTTGTTACAAGTGATTAATTCTAATTCATATAATTATGCACAGCAGGATCTGGAATAGTGCAAGAATTTGGTGGATAAATGTGGTAAAACTATCCAAAATTGTGCTATTTGCTACATATGACTCATGGAAATCTGGTGAATGGTGGATCCTGAGTTTATAGGTTAGACTTCTAGAAACCAACAAATACCAATAGTAAAATAATACTCCATCATATTACTTCATCCCACAGCACAGAATGCTACAATTAATGGCTTACTGCTCACTTCATACTTTTTCTCTTACAGGAAAGGTATGACTGCAAAATCAATGAAATCTAATTAGGTTGTTCCCAGAGTGCCAAAGCAGTCAGGTTCCAGAGCTGCAGACATTCCTCATTGCATGCATTGCTGAACTGTCAAGCACTGAGAATCTCAGAAAACAGTACAAATCTATGGAGCACTTCAGATGGATGCTTTTTCCCTGTGCTGCAGTTTTTCTGTGGCAGGGACAAGGTAGTGTTGATTTCGGTGTTAATGTTTCTGTATGTTCTGTGCACTGCTAAAGGCAAACTGTAGAGTCTATGGTATAGATAAAAAAAGGTTTGTGTGAAGTAAGCTTGTGAGATGAAATTGTATTTAATTTCAACATTTTCAAATGTCAGGTGATGCATCTGAAGCAGCACAGCTGGCAGCTTGGTGTTGATCTATTTATGCAGTGCTGCAGTCTGGCAGCAAAACCAATCACTTGAACCACAAAAATACATCATAGCTGATTATAAACATATGTTGCATGAAGATAAATCTAACTCTATAAAAGAAAATTAAAACTTAGCTAACTTATGAAGTAGCAGCTGTTGCCTGTGAAACTACATAGTTGGCTATGAGTCACATGTTGTGTAATATGTTGCTTGCTACAGCTTCACAGTTTAGCTACTCTCTTAGATTGGAAAAACATGTTATAGATTACTACAGTATAAAGTTACTGTCACTTTATAAAGACAAACTAATTTTAATAAAAATTATTCATTATTTATCATTTATTTATTATTTATTTATTTTTTACTGAGCCAGATGAAGGTCAGTGAGCGTAACATTATCACTACCTGCTGCTATACATACTTTGTAAACAATACAACATGAAGACTATTTAATATCTGCCAGGTCTTCCATTAAATACCCATAGTTAATACTCACTTAAAAATAGTAAATATACACTAAGTTATTTTCTTACAGCAAACTGACAGTGTGTATCTACTAAACTGAATGTTTATTTATAATAAGTTGATATTCATTTGGTAGTGAGGAAACATTTAATTTTGGGCCAATTTGAATTGCTAAGCCAATTATATAATTCTATCTTAGAAAATGCATAAGGAGTTTTAAGTGAAAAAAAAAAAAATATTGAATTAGTCACAAGTTACAGTTATGCATATATCAAGGTTAATTTTACATGGAATAATGTGCAGGGGACAGGAATTCCAAGACTTCTTCTGCTGGTGTTACTGAGATCCAGCATGTCAGTGAACTAATGATGTGGGTTATGACATTTGATTTGCTCGTGAGTAACTTGGTTTTTCGTTGAGTCCCTTTCATGGCTGTCTGCAACTCATGTTGCTTCAGATCCATTAATACTCTATTATAAATTATGCTTTTGGATGAATATTCTGGAGTTCATAAATGTTGCTGTTTGATCTTGCACTATTGATAACCATGCTGTACATAAAACAAGAATAGTTTTAGTGTTATTGACAGCAATTTGTTTAAGTAATTTTGGTGTTAAAATACTGTGTCATTGTTTTTTTCTTTTTTTTATGGGATCTGGATAATACTTTAAAAATAAAAGTACATGTTTGCCCTTCTGATAATTGATATGATATCTTTATAAAAACACTTGTAACACAAACATGGTGGAAATGAGGTCTTGCAGTGAGGCATGAGGTCTGACAAAGAGTGCATATAACCTGCTACATGTGATGAGAGAACATGAATAAATTATAATGCTTGGTTGGGGAGAGTATTACTGCTGAACACAAAATTATATATATATATATATATATATATATATATATATATATATATATATATATATATATATATATATATATATATATATATATATATATATATATATATATATATATATGAAACAACCAAAATAGCAGTACTTTTTATAATGGGTTTAGGGAAAGTTCATCCCGTAGTGTTGGGGGAGAAGAGTTTAGGAGAGGTGGGGAGGGTTGCTTTCCAGGATACAACTGGAGATCTCACACCAACACGGATATGGTAGGCCACTTATCACCTGAGTGTTAATGAGTGTTCTGGTTAAGATTGAAGGATTGCTGCCATACCATCAACTCATCTTTTTTTGACTGCTCATAGTGATCATTACTACAAAATAAAACAACTCACATCTGACAACTACACATTGAAAGACACCTGTCCATACAAATTAATTATCTTTTTTCTTATAAATCTTTATACGAGTATAATGTTCAATTATAGAGCACCCATATGTAACATCCTATATGACTATGGCTAAATATCAAAACATCAAAATTTTCAATTGATGTGTGTTTATTTAAATGATTCCATTATTACTCAAATAACAACAAAATATACTTTTTTTCTTAATTATGATATATAAATGACTTTCCATGAAGAAATTAAGAAATAATGTGGATATATAAAGAAAAATCTATCACGGAATCAGTTCAATTTATACTGTATATGAAGACACAAATACACATACTGTATTCTACAAAATTAAATAACTGCCAAAGCTTCAGATAAAACAACTTTATGAATGATATTTTTTACCAAGCATTACAACGATCTGTTTTGTTGAGGCCTTCTGTATAGGTCTGGCCAACAAAGTATGTCTTGCCAGTGAAACAGGAATCTCTGGCAGCCTCAATGAACTAAAGCAAGCACAAGGACAGGATGTAATGAAGCTTTTTTTCATGCTCCATTTGTTTTCTTTTACAATTAACTTTTAAGCTGTTAACACTGCTGAAGTCATTAGAATGGATCTTGTTAGGCTGAAGAAAAATAAGAGTTGGCTTGCATTTAGCTTTGGTTGAAGCAACATTTTTGAATAGCAGAATATCTGAGCATGCAGGAAGAAGCATGCAAATTCTCATATGCATGAAAAGCAGTTGCAAAACTTAAGAAGGATCTGGAGAATCAAGAAAGGCTGGCCAATAGATAAGATTCTATTCCAAAAACTTGAAGCAAAATAAAATGCAAATGTAATCATCAAAGAAATAGTCAAAGAAACATGATATTCTCTAAAATGTGTCAGAGCAAATACTGCAATGTGGCATTCAAAAAGATTTCAAGATAGCTCCCAAGAAACCATTCATAATTTTGGGAAGAGAGAGAGAGAGAGAGAGAGAGAGAGAGAGAGAGAGAGAGAGAGAGAGAGAGAGAGAGAGAGAGAGAGAGAGAGAGAGAGAGAGAGAGAGAGAGAGAGAGAGAGAGAGAGAGAGAGAGAGAGAGAGAGAGAGAGAGAGAGAGAGAGAGAGGGGAGGGGGGGTCTAATCAGCATGTTTTATGAAAGAGGTGATGTAAGTGATGAGAATATATACAAACATTCAAGCTGTTGGAAAGATCTGAATCAACCAAAGCAAAGATGAAAGCTATCTCTTCTTTACTTGGCTTAGTGTGACCTATTCTGATGACTTAACTCTTAACTAGTGATGACAGCAATAAAGGTTTTGTAGTGAAGAAATAAAGATGAGAACATAAATAACTCAAGAAAACTGTAATACATCTGAGCCTCTGCAAGCAAGGGATGCTCTGAGATTGCAAGTGGTTCATATTCTGCTGCCTGGACACTTGATAGCTGGATGTACAATGCAGAAATCTTTGACAAAAATACAATTAACCAGTATGAGCCAAAGTAAAATTCTGTATGCTGTAAATGCATATTCAGGTGATGCATACGCACATATGTGTACACACCCACACACACACACACACACACACACACACACACACACACACACACACACACACACACACGTGCACACACACACAGTGCTTGTTGAAAGTCTTTGCTAGGTGACATTCTCATGTATGCTGCTGCATTAAACACCAATACTATGCACATCATCAATGTTATCTCCACTTTGCTTCATCCTAACCAAGGTTTGTTATATAATGACCGTCATCAGTTACATTTAGAATCCTAGCCTAGTGTCCTGTATTCTTCAGTGCAATGATCCTGGAGATCATATCTTTGATTAACTGTTTACCACATATATTATGAGATAAGATCACAAAATATTACAGGGTTGTCAGGGAAAATGGTCACAAAGAGAAAGAGCAACTATCACCTTCCTGCTTGACTCACCTAGTAAAGTGCCATATGTCATTTCAGACAGCAAGAATATTAACCCAATAGAGAACCAGTGGCTGTTGTAAAACAGAACCTGGAAACCAAAGATGTTTGTACCCTTCCTGTCATAACCCCTTTGGAGTGTAAGAAACACAGAAACTGAGAGGCATGCTTGCCAGTCCCTGACAGATGGATAAAGTATAGTCCTTAGATGTCAAGATAAAAATGATGGTCTCAAGATAATTTGTGGTGACTTTGTATATCTCTGGTCACTCACTACATTCTGAAGACTGAGATGACAATCATGAAGTTTTGAGTACAGATACTTCTTGAACACCTCAAAACCTTGGTCTATCACTGCTAAAGAACTTGAGTGAAATGAAGAGAAATCATGGATGGTATACATACAAACTACTGAAAATAAGAAATTGCATTAGTGTTATTCTAAATTATGTTTAATGCAGCTGCATATGTGAGGATGTCACATGGCAAAAACTTTTGGTGAGCAGTGTGTGTGTGTTTGTGTATGTGTGTTTACCTGGTTGTATTTACCTAGTTGTATTGTACAGGGCATGAGCCAAAGCTCATTTTGTCCTGTCTCCAAAACCTTATTTATCTGTGTAAGTGTGTGTGTGTGTGTGTGTGCCACCAATTTACCAGCAACTGGTCTGGTACATCCTTTATCCTGAAAAAAAAAAATCTAGAACCTTTGATGCATGTACTTTATTTTGTTTCTGGAGGTTATGATGGCCAGCCACCAAAATTAATGCTTAAGATCTGGAGGATCCCTATTCATGGTGATGCTGGTGTGATTTTTTAAGTGATGCCTATGGTGGCTCATGCTGTCCCTCAGTTCCTCCTAGCACACTTGATATCAAAAGCAGAAATGACAGCCCTATGTAGATGATCTTCAGCCACTTGGCAATCACAGAAAAGCAGCTGGCATCTGCTGCTTCAATTCAAGATCCTGACTCTCCCATATCTGTGTACTGACTGCTCTACCACTGTTTTCCACAACTGCTAAATTAGTTTATTGGCTAAGATAGAAATATTGGCAGTAGCATGCCAATATCTCATCAAATGACATTATGCTATACATTTATTACAAATAATTACAATACTGTAAATAAAAATTCACAAAGTAAAAAACATCTTTCATATTTGTTTGAGGTGATATGTGAGAATTCTTTAATTTTGAATATTTGAGGGGAAGAATATACTATTCTACTGTGAACCTCATGATTTCTTATTCAGATATTTATTTGGTAATGAAAATGTTGGAGACAAAAGTTACAGTACACAGATGATAAAAAAAGAAAAAAAAATGAAAGAACAATGATCCACACAAGTGAATCCTTATTATCAGAGTTGCCAATTTACTGCTCTTCATAGCATTTTAGGTTGAAAAATTGTGGAGTTATTCTGCATCTAGGGTGCTTCAACATCAAGCTTGGCATGAAAATTTAAGTGATTTAGGACTTTTGAAATTTCTTTTAGTGCCATCTTAAAATTCAAGTTGACAACTCTGGTCATTATAAAAGTCAAAATTTTTAATTAAAGAAGAGCGTTAACAACAAACACAAATTTTGCTACTGAACTCTTCCTTTCCCCCAACTCCATGACAAAAATTATCACAACACCACAAGAAAATATTGTATAAAATGTGGATTATACAAAAGAGAAAGATAAAACCTTGCAACAGTGAAGAAATGCCTTAGGAGCTAGCATTTCAAAAGCAAAAGCATCTACTGAACTGAACTAAACATAGACATCAGTAATGGAGGCCAACACAATCCACTCTGTACCTCAAAACTTGGTATCATTGAACTCCATCATTGTACTCAACAAAAACGTCTCTTCTAAAGAAAAAATTTCTGTGCTGACCAATGCAGAAGTGTTGTTTGATCAGTCATCTTCACTGGAAGCACTTGAGAGAATACTCAAGCCCATGTGTTATGCCTCACCGCCCCACAATTTTGTACATGAGATGTGAAAACTTGCATAATGATTCCAGCAAAGGTTTACATTAAGAATGTGTCATACAATTCCTTGTACATTTGTGCATGCCCACAAAGACTTGAAATATTTGATGAATACTAGTCTAGAAGTCTCTTAATTAATTACTATTACAAGACAAGTAGTCTGGCAAAACAGATAATCTGGTAAAATTTTGGAACCAAGGGAGCTGGTAAATTGTTGGTGTGGTGTGTGTGCATGTGTGATATATATATATATATATATATATATATATATATATATATATATATATATATATATATATATATATATATATATATATATATATATATATATATATATATATATATATATATATATATATATATATATATATTTATTACCTACATTATTTACTGCAGGTAATTTAAATGAAAATTAACAGTGACAGAAGACTAATCAATATAATGTGATGAGGACAATAACAACCCACCCACTCATCACAAAAGCAGCCAACACATCAAGGAGCAAAAAAAAAAAAGATTCAATATAATCCGTGTTAGTCAGAGGACAGGAGGTGGGCTGAAACAGTAAGGAGACAGGGGGCAAGACAAGTGTTACGGGGAGGCCCCTACCTCGAGCGAGATAAGGTACACCAGACGAGCCTTTCAGAGCCAAGTGGGAGTTAGTGAACTGAAACAGACAAGAATCAGAGGGTGTTACACACAGTGCATAGGAGCTGAGGTTCACAAGGAGTAAGGTATAGTGAGGCACTTTCAGAAAGTGAGAACTCTAAGAATGTGGCACCCTTGATGGAAAAAAATAAATAAAAATAAAAATAAAAAATAAAGAGGCATACATTCAGGTGAGAGATGTGAAAGAAAAACCAGAGACATAAGTTGCCGTTTTGATAATGGTGATACATAACCATGCATTCATGACTGAAGGAAAGAGGAAACCTTATACACAACTGAAGAGAAGGAAGGAGTATGTTCTTAGGAACTGGTTGACAGGAATAAACCTTACACTCAAGACTGAAGGAAGGGGGAAACCTTATACTCATGACTGGAAAGGAAGAAACTTTACAATTGTCATTGGAAGGGAGTACCTACATCCTGCACTTCAGAACAAAACAGTGGTCATGAACTTGTACTTTTGACTCAACAGAAAGAAGTGGACTTGCACTCATGGCAGGGGAAAGATGGACACCTTGTACTTGTGACAGGAGGATAAGATGCCTTGTAATCTTAACAGGGAGGACACCTTGTACTCAATAATGGAAGATGAGGACACCTTGAACTGATGACAGGAGGGAAGGAGGACACCTTGAACTAATGACAGAAGAGAAGAAAACCTTTGCACCCATAACAGGAAGGGACAAAAGGAAACCTATGAATTATATCCATGACCAAAGGAAAGGGAAGAATAAGTGATAATTTCTTAACAACCAGCTGAGGGATTTATTATTCACTTAACTGAATACAATGGAAGTATTGGAGTCACTTCATCATTGAAAGAAAATAAGATAAAATCAGCAGAGGGAATAATAAATCCAAAATAATGTTTGAGTTATGGGGAGCCATGGCAATGTGAGTGATAAATGTTGCCAAAAAAGAGGTAGGTGTTGGGATGCAGATAATATCAAGTCTTTTGTCAATGTGTCTACTGCAGTGTATAAGAACAGGTGTGTTTAACTGAATATGATGACGAGACATGGAAAATGAACATGAAAGATATAGTGATCAAGTCCACTCATTAAAAATGTTTTTTGGGGGAATGGATTGCCTACCACGTCAAGGAATATCTTCAACAGTAAAACTTGAAAATCTTATGGTTCCATCTCAAGATATTCAAAACCTATGTGCTGATAAAATGTTATTTTACTTAATTTCCTTTTTGGTAAATAATGATGTTGGCACTAAGAGATGTCTGGCTCAGGTGTATTCATAACAAAATAACATTTAAGTGGAGCAGCTGTCCCTCACATTAACTCACAATATGAGTATGCAAGTTACAAATAAGTTATAAAAGAATGTTTAGTAGTAGCTGGGTTCCTTCAACACTGCTTGTTTTCAATTTACTGGATAATTAAGAAACTCAAAAACTTATAAAATAAAAATTTTGTTTCTGAATGTACAAACTCATACTTAAACCATTCTTAATACAATGGTGTAATATATATATATATATATATATATATATATATATATATATATATATATATATATATATATATATATATATATATATATATATATATATATATATATCCTATCTGCATTCTCATTTCACCATTGTATTCAAAGTTATCTAAGAATGAATTTATAGTCAGGAAGAAGATTCATCCAATGTGATTTTTCCATTTGCCAATTACATTCACTTTTCTTTTTCTCATGGCACAAAAGCAGCAGCAAAAAGAATTTTTTTGTGCCATCACTCCAAACATTCACATTCTATGCACAGACCACCAACCCCATCAGAAATAGTAACTAATCAAGTAACAATCATCAGCTGAACTGTACACTGCACTATAATTCTCATAAACTACTAATGATTAGTCATTAGATTACTGTTGGGAACTTATCACACAATTTACCTTGTGCTTTAGCTTCATTACCTTCTTTCATTGTCGAGAGGAGCCCTCAAACTAGATAGTTCATCACACTTAGGGCTTATACTTTAAATATAAAAAAATAGGACAATATTTTTGCTCAACAAACAGAACAACACTGTACTTGTAATGTTAAAAGAAAATGTGGAACTGCAATTATATAAAGTCTAGAGTTCAAAATTCACTTGTAAAAATTTTGAGTTGGCAGGAAAAGACTAAGACAAAGGTTGGACCTTGCAATGTTTAATATTTTTATCTGTTAAACTCTTCCCACCCTCTTGCTTGGAAATAATTTTCTTTATTTTTAAGGCCACTGCCTTTCTTACTATAATCTTATAATTCATGGATAAGGGCCACAGGTGAAATAAAGATCACCATGAAAAGATAGGGCAGATGTTCATGAACAAATCTATAAAATTAATTATGAAGTATTGTAATCAGTTACAATAATCTTTGTTTCCAAAATGGTGCAATCACAAGTAAGAATTAACACAGTATCTATCTATTTCCTATGTGTTATGAAAAATTACTAAGAGAGACAAAGTAATGGGAGGGAGAACCACCTCCCCTGCACTATATCTGTTCCTATGATGATGAAATGTAGAGGGAGAAGGGCAACTCAATTCTCTCTAAACCCAGACTAGACACCTAGTCTTGGCTACACCTTTTTGAAGTGGATGCTAGCCTGGTATGTAGATAGTTAGATGACTATATTGTGCAAAGCATTTATGACTTTTATGACATTGCTTGAGGATCAGAGCAATATATATATATATATATATATATATATATATATATATATATATATATATATATATATATATATATATATATATATATATATATATATATATATAATATAGCATGATGAAGTAATATGCTAGAATGTCATAACCTCCTTCATTGTATTTAACATGACTTTCCAACTAGAAGGGGAGTGGTAAAGAAGGTAAATGTCCCTAAGGGAAGTGATGATGTATGGTAAGACTCATTCAAGGGTCAAACAATGGGCAAGGTTGCTCATGGCTCCTCACATGCTGGAGAAGTAAGAAGTCACTCTAGGAAGGATTCTTATATCAGTCACTCAGGGAGGGTATCAGGAACTTGAGGCTAGGCTAAGTTTGGCTTAACTGTGACTACACTTGCCCTACCAATCACAAGTATAGTTAAAGATAAATGGGGAACACCAATTATTCACCTTTGTTTGAACTTGGCTCTTTTTACATGACTTAGGCCACTGGCAAATACCAATATATCTGTACCCATGACTAAGAATGACTACAAGCAATAGAAGATACTTGACCAATAAAATTTCTGATTTTGAATCACAAAAATACTGACAAATAGTTCACTGAGTACTCACGGGTATGTTATTCAATCTCTGAATTTTCGCTGGTGAACTTATCTCTCGCCAAAATATTAAAGCATGCATTATGAGAGAAAAGCAAATCTACAAAGCAGTTGGCTGAGACTGTGTGGACCATGAGGGGCAGGGTGTGGGTTCCTGGGCCATTTATGTCCCCAACCCTCAAGCACCATCACAGATCTTTTCCTTTGTCACCCACACTTAGGATGTCTATTATTACTAGTGTCAGGGAACATATGCTACCCTGTAGGATGTAATAAAGAAAAAACGATAATGGAATCCATGCATTATCGTGTAGATATGTTAGGTTCAAATCATGTTGATGCTGATAATGCATAGTCTGTACATTAGAGAAGGTTATATTGCATTTTTGAGTAAATGTTTTTGTGGAGGTACACTCCTGCTATGTACAGTTAAGTTGGAAGATTACTTCAGTTTTTCATTTATACATATTTTGTTAATAATGCAGAGGTTTAATGGTGCTCCCTTAAGCTGAATAGTGAGCAAGACGCAGTCATGGGACAGTGGTGTTAGTATCTTGGCAACACTGTGCACCATGCTTCAACAAGACTACATGCTGCTATGACCTTTGGATCCTTTTTGATATGACTTGGTGGGAAAATCTAAAAGGATACCTTTTTACTCAACTGAACAAGGATTTTCTATAGATAGAAGATAACTGTCTTTTGAATTGAAAGTATACTGTTGACGGACCTAAGCATAAAATCTTACCTCAAAGTAGTTAAGAAATGAGAGGCAATAGGGGACAGTCAAGTTAAAAAAAAATATATTAATAAATAAATTTTAAAAAATTAATAAATAAATAAAATTAATTAATTAATTAAATAAAAATAAATTAAGGAATAACAAAAAGACTTACTCATCTTCCCATGGACAGATATCAGTCATCTTCTGAGGAGGATTCTCTTCCCATGGTGCCACTACATTGGTTGCCACTCTGGGTGATGGAGGTTTGCTTCCACCTTCAGCAGGGTTGAGGAGCTTATCTGTGCCTCGTGGGGATTCAGCTCGCACGTGGTGGCCACCAGCAGTGCTGCTGCTGCTGCTGGTGGTGCTGATGTTCCCGCTGCTGAGGGTGGTGGTGGCAGTGGCGGCAGCATGCCCATGCTGAGGCTGCTGGCTCACTGGGGAAGCACTACCTGCTGGGATTGGGGTTATAGGTAGGCCATACTGACCTGGCAAATGACCTGACCTCACTGTATAGTCAATTTTAATTTTGCGGGAATCACTGTAGCTAGATGAGGAGCAAGTAGATGAGGGTGATGAGGTTCCCTCACTTCCAACACCTTGCCGGGTTTCAAGAGGGGTCTGCATAGGCAGACTTTCAGGCTTGGGGTGGCTTTCACTGTTACCTGAGCTTAAGCTCATATATTTTTCTTTGGGTTTTGTGGCTTGCTCTGTTCTGACCTCACTCTCATCACATGGTTGCTTTCCTTGTGCTTTTTCACTATAGCTAGAACTGTGGGTCTCTGAGGTTTGAGAATCTTCCTCTTCTACTTCTTCCCATGGACAAACTTGAATAGAGATTTTTCTCTCACATGGTGGACGTGAAACATCTTTACTTCCCTTTTCCTTTACGGCAAGAACAATTGCCATATTTGTTTTATCTGAATGTTCTGGCTGTCCAGGCAAAGACATGCCAGAAGTGGATGTGACCTGTTGGTCTCCAGCCATGACTCCAGGAGCTGAACTAGTTGATGACTTTTTTGCAGGTTCATTAGTTTCCCAAGGACATACATCTACATCAATGGACTTAGATTTCTCTGTTGTACGATTTGGCAGCTCTTGGTTCTCCCATGGACAGACAGATGCTGCTGGATAACTTTCTGATGGAACTGGATCCAGGCTAGGTGCCTGAGACACTGACCCTTGTCTCTTGCCTAGGGAACTAACATCAACAGATTTGGAGCGATCAGGGCGTATCTTTGGGTTTGTTAATCTTTGGTCTGATTTTGTTGGCTGATTACTTCGTGCTGTGGAGGTTGGAGGAGGAGCACTTGTTTCCCAAGGACAAATGTTGGCTGCAGTTGCCTCAGCGTTATTGTCCCATGGGCACACTGTGTTGCTGTGGCTCACCTCCGCTGGTGCTAAACTTTGTCGCTCAGCACAACTGAAGAAAAGAAATTTTAAGTGAAAGATACATAGAATATAACAAGGTTTACAGCAAAGCATTAGATTTAATTGTGAATGCTGGCTATATTAATTAAAATACTTCAAGTATGATCTAAATGCTAACCTACAGACACTTCTTAACTTCACATTTGGGCTATGTTCCAAATGCATATAGAAATTTTCAATTTTGGCTATTATTAATAGTACTATTATTATTTTTATTACTGTCATTATTATTACTACAAGCAAAATTTGATTTATGCTCAGAGAAGTAAGTGTGTGTGTGTGTGTGTGTGTGTGTGTGTGTGTGTGTGTGTGTGTGTGTGTGTGTGTGTGTGTGTGTGTGTGTGTGTGTGTGTGTGTGTGTTTACTTTACCGATATGTATTCTTACAGGATTGAGTGAAGCTAATTATGTGTATACTCATATATTCATTCAGTTGTGGGTTACTGTCTCTCCTCATTACCAAGTCTCTCAAAATTTGTTCCATTTATAAAATTCCTGCTTTCTGAATTCTTTCGATCTTCCTTATTTTCTTATTTTTTGTGTGGTGACCTTGTCACTGCTGCATATTCCTGTCTTGGTCAGATTACTGATACTGTATTATCAATCAATTTCACCATCTTGTCTAGCTAGCAGAATGACATTTGCATATTTATCAGTGTTTTTATCTAGCTGTGTTTTTTATAGGATTGAATCCAGCTCATAATGCCCAATCTTTTAAAGTTAATTTGTTGTATGTGTGTGTGTGTGTGTGTGTGTGTGTGTGTGTGTGTGTGTGTGTGTGTGTGTGTGTGTGTGTGTGTGTGTGTGTGTGTATCTATACGGTTATAATTTTCAGGTCATGAGTTATACTTATTTAGTCTCCTCTCCATTTCATTATTTATCCAGTCTTTCTTTCAACTGGAGCACACTCTTTGTTAATACTTATTTCTTAATTAGTTTATTCCAAACTTCTGTATTTCTATGTGTGAAGTGTATGTCCTCTTATTTACCTGAATTTTCTTCCCTTAAGAGTTTATCATTAACTGTTTTTTTTTTTATCCAATTTACCAATCTAAGAGTTTATCATTAACTGTTTTTTTTTCATCCAATTTACCAATCTAAGTTGTTATCAAGTCTTTTCTTTTTCTCTTTGTCCCAGTGTTGTCTATTTCTATTAACCTCTCTCTGTTACTTAACTTCTAGCTTTGGTATCATTTTCTATATCCTTTCCAAGTTTTCACATACTTCCATTTGTATGGAGACCAAATATCTGGAGCATTTTCTATTTTGTTTGGATCATTATAGTATGTAACTGAATTTGTTCATCATATTCTTATACATGTAGCTTCCACCTTTCCCACCACCCTGTATGCTTCTCAGTATCTCTGCATGCTTTTCTGCTATACACAGTCTTGTACTGCCACTTTCGTGTCCTTTTCTTTGTATACCTGTTATTTTTTTCATCCCAATATTATACATGTATTTAGGTTTCCTCTCATCCTTCCTAATTTCCATTACATGGCACAGTAGCACATTGAATTCTATTTCCCATCCCTTGCTCCCCTCAAAGACCTTATTCAAATAATTTTGGAGGATTTCACAATTATGGCTTCTCAATTCTCTTAATAATTTTGCATCACCTGCAAGCAGATTTACATAGTTTTTTTTATTCCTTCAGGCATAATTATCATTGATATACACTAATAAAAGTATTGGTGATCTTCCTCCATTCTGATACATCTTCTTTCACTATTTTTCTCATTTTTCTTCTTTTCAGACAGCATTAAAAAATTTTTGATCATCCCACAGGTCTTCTGCATCTTATACTGTTTATTAGTTACTATTCCTTCCCTTTCTTTCATTGTTTCTTAATTACTTTTCACAAATATTACAGGCTATTCATTGATGATTATTGATAGTGGTTCTAAGACTATTGTTATTATTATTATTGTTATTATTATTATTATTATTAAATTATTATAATTATTATTATTATTATTTTCATTTATTTATTTTTTTGTAAATTGATATTTTTTTGATATGTTATTTTCCACTTTTAAATATTCAACTATGTCATACAGTAGTTGGCCCAAATGCTGTCTCCACTCCTTTAAAATGCTTCCTAAAACCTCAAGTGGTCCTATTGCTTCTTTCTCCTCCAACTGTTGCAATGATTCATAAACTTTTATTTATTGACCTTTACTTCCCAAAAATTCTAGTTCTCTAGTCTCTACTTTTGAGTCATTAATTCTTTATCCTTTTGTCAATACATGTTGAAAACTCTTGTTTAATTTTGTTCACTTATCTTTCATTCTAAATATATTTTACTATAATTTTTGAGTCTTTCCACCTTGTCTATAGAACAATACTGGTTTTTCTTTTTTAGTTCTTTTGGGGTCTTCTTGTTTTCTCAAATTATATATATTTTTTTGTCAACTTGTAATCTTTTTCATTTCTTAGTATCTGGTTTGTATGAAATTCATACAAGCCATCTCATTCCATTCACCATTCTGCAAAGAAAGCCTCGTAGCCACATACTGTGTATTAATATGTGATGCTATTAGTGAGATAATGGTTAAGCAATACTTCCATAATATCTCATCCCACTTGTAGTGATACTCACTTCCTGTAAGATACTAAAATGTGGCACACTGAAACTTCTCCAGCTTGCTTGCCTGGGTGCTGTCTGTACAACCACAGCCTGGCAAGATATAATTTTCCATTCGCAAAGTACAAAGATTTTGAATGTTGTGTTTAAATGTACTCGCATTCAAAAGTTGCATAATGCATCTATACACAAATTAAGAAGTGTCTGAATTCCCACCAACAAAAGTAAATTCCAACACATGGCAGGAATTGCCTTCAATAAGTTTAGAATATGGACCAGACCACCACCACATGTTGATTTCTAGATAGATAACAGCAAACATACACATCACCAAGTTATACAGATCTTTTGTCAAATTTAAACAAATGAATAAATGACATAGTAAAAAGGCTGGTGGTGACTCTTACCTCACCAGCCAACACACCAACCACAACACATGAAATGATGCAACAACACAGACCATAATATTCTAATAATACTTGGTAGTCAGTGGTGGTGAAATGTTAAGGCCAGTTGGAAGGGTCAAAGGTAGAAACACATAACAAAGCAAATTAACATCATCATATACTAATGTTATCACTAACTCCTAAGGTGCTTATATTAGGCATTTACTTTTGTCTTAGTCTTAAACCTCAATATATATTATAAGCCTTGTAGACTTTAATAAGTAGATTTCATATGGTTTAAGATTCCTTATTCTATATATATATATATATATATATATATATATATATATATATATATATATATATATATATATATATATATATATATATATATATATATATATATATAAAAGAAAAAAAAAGTGAACTTCATTTGTAATGTGCAATGAAGTCACATGTGATGAGGTGTTTAGATTGTAGTAGCAATTTTTAAGCAGGAACTAGTATACACTCAAAGCTTTACAATACTGGTGCCCCATTTTCTGTGCCATTGTAGCAGTGAGCTGAAAACATCATGGCTTACTTGGTGAGGAGTGTGTAGGTTGCATCTTTGACACAATATTTATGTTACCAGATCAAATAATATGATTCACCTGATTATATATTGAATTAAAGAAAAGCAGAGACTCGATTCTGAGTCCAATAAAAAATTACAGAACATTATTTACTTTTTAAATGAAAGCATAGCAATGCACATTAATCTGATTTAGAGTTGTATACTGTTAATCTCTCTCATAAAAAAAAAATCAACACATCACAAGAAAATAAACAATGAGCAAGTTGTAAATTCCCTTCCACTGCATATCCAAGGTTCAAGGGAGAACAATTTCAAGATCTCTCAGAGAAAAATAATTGCTGATCCTTGAAGACAAGGGAAACACTCCTGACGTTGCCATTCAAGACTCATGATGATAAGAAAGGAGTGCACTGTGATTAAAGGCTGTTGTGGAGCAGAGTGATCAGATAAGCAGTACTGAAACACTCAAGTGGGTCTGTCAGTACCTGCTGTTTGTGTGAATTTTCTTTTTTTTTATTGGGATAAGGATAAAGAATGAAATCAATAAATAAATTAAAACAAATGTTGAAAACTGATTTTTCTCTTAAGGAGATTCAGCAGCAGAATCATCCACGTAGACAGCTAAAAAATATCATAGCCAAAACAAACTAACATATATATATTCAGGCAGACTGATTGAGACAGGTAGAGAGATATAGATAGAAGTATAAATATATAGACTGACAGATAGACAGACAGACAGACACACAGATACATACATACATACATACATACATACATACATACATACATACATACATCCAGAAAGAAGTAAAAAAAAAATATAAATAAATAAATAAGTAAAAAAAAATAAAATAAAATAAATAAATAAATAAATGAATAAATAAATAAATAAGTAAATAAGTAAAGTAAATAAATAAACAAATAAATAATAATGCTAACAATAGGTGAACTATATAAATAAGTAATTAAGACAAAAGGCCGGATAAAAATATCCACCTATCAAATAAAAGAAAAAATAATAAGTTTTCATATATGATAAGGAAAAAAATGAAGGGAGAGTGTGAAAGAAAATGGAAAAGGGATTTTAAAGTACATCTCACTTGAAATCATCTTCCTTTCTGTAAGAAAACACTTAATAAAAGCAAAATCCAAATGAAATAAGTGACTTGTGAATACGTGAGCGGGTTGAGGAACAGGGTACGCAGTACGTACAACCTTGATTCATCCATGAAAAGGAACAGTCACCAAATCAGGCATGTTCCCAAACATTTTAGATGGTATGCTTAAAGTGTGGAGTCAGTAGATTAATGGAGATCTGCATAATATTATCAGTAAGATGTGAGAAAAAAAAAAAGAAAAAAAAAGCAAACCACTTATTGGAGCATCCCTGATATTGTGTGACAGGCAAAAGAGATACTGGTCTGAATGAAGTTTGATTAATCTGATTACATGTACAGTATAGCAATGTGGAAACAGTGAAGCTGCAGGGTAGAGCATGTCACAGCAAAGTGAAGGCAGTGAGGTGGGAATGGACAGCCCAGTTGGCTATCCTACCCTGGGTACAGCCACAGCAGTCCACACACACAGCAAGACACTGGTGCACAGACAGCAGACACAAGGCACTTACTAGCTCAACCCCACAGTATTGCATTGGCCTACATATCTTGCAGTGGGAAGATCACCCCTGAAAAATGTTGTTGTGTCAAGAGGGGAGAAACGGATTCCTGATGACCAAAAACATTGGGACAGAGATTATCGAACCAATCTGGAAGTTCAATTTTCAAAAAGTAGTAAATTTAAGAAGGGATAGACCTTGAAAATATAAAGTGAACAAAGGACAGAAAACAAAAAGTAAAGATCCTGTCCCACAACAAGAGCAACAACAACACATTAACAAGAACAACAGCAACAATAACATCAACAGCAGCAACAATCATTAATAATTCAAAGAAAAATCTATTTATACGATAAAGACCAAAAAACTTGTGAAAATGAAGAAAAGAGGCATCTGTGCCTATGAGGGAATAGTGAACACAGCAATATAGTTAACATTAACAACAGCACTCATAATAACAACAATATTAACAATAACAATAATAGTAATAAGATATAATTGCAGTACCAAGCTGATGTCACTGTAAACAAAAGATGGCTGAGACAAGGTGCTCCTCCTCGGAACACACAAACATTCTCTAAGACTAAATCAAAATCCACCTCAGCTCCTGGGCCTTTGCAGGAGCATAAGACTGATCCACACTGACCATCCTTGGACATCAGTCCTTGTGCAAGTACATCTGAATCTCTCTGTGTTAGGGCCAGACAGAAGAGCTGGTTATGTCCACTAAACCATAATATACCATCCCTTTTCTTGTATCTGATCTGGTAAGATGACTGGACCAGATGTGGGCAAACTTTGCATGACCACCCTAGAAGCTGCATCTCATTTATGTACTCACAATTAAAATCCATTCAGCCATATTATGTGCAACTTTTCTCCTTTTCTCCACATCACTCATGCATCTAATGCTCTCTTTATTTGTGGCTGTCCTCCCATTCTTACACTTTTCATATCCAATTCAGTTACCTTCTCCAGCTGCTCTTCTTCCATTCTCTCCACAACTAATCCAACATGAGACTCCCTGCATTGCTTGATCAGCCAACTCTCTTACAGCACCAGTTCACTGCATTTCCTCATTCTCCCTCCATCCAACATAAAAAAAAAAAAATAATAATAAATAATAAAAAAATAATAAAATAAAATAAAATAAAATAAATAGATAAATAAAACAAATAAATAAACGATGACAACAACAATAATAATAATAATAATAATAATAATAATAATAATAATAATAATAATAATAATAATAATAATAACAATAATAATAACAACAACAACAACAACAATAAAACCTAATAATAATTATGAAAATTATCTAGGCTATCATAAGCAAAAAGATTATTATAACAATTGGCAAAATAATGATCTTAAAATAATTATTCACAGAAATCATGGCCTGCAAGCAGCTACCACAAAGCTTCAACAACAAATCCACGAAGCAATTTTGTAGGAGAAGGGGAACCTGATCAGGTATGGACACAGCAAATTCTGTCCTGTGTGTGTGTGTAGGTGTGTGATTCACCTATGGTCGTCTGCTGGTCGCCCAGCCAGCAGTTCCCCTATGGAAAGAGCTCAGAGCTTATAGTGACCGATCTTTGGGTAGGAATGAGACCAGGACAGTGAGGTCACAACCCCTCGGGTTACATCCCATACCTACTTGCTGCTAAGTGAACAGAGGCTACACATTAAGAGGATCACCCATTTGCCTCGCTATGCCCGGGATTCGAACCCGGGCCTTCTTGGTTGTGAGCCAAGCGTGCTAACCACTACACTAAGCGGTGTGTGTGTGTGTGTGTGTGTGTGTGTGTGTGTGTGTGTGTGTGTGTGTGTGTGTGTGTGTGTGTGTGTGTGTGTGTGTGTGTGTGTGTGTGTGTGTGTGTGTGAGAGAGATTTAAGAAAGGGGGAGTGAGTACTTCTATTGCATGGAAATAATCTAGGACTCCACATTAATGCAATGTATAGTAAAACTGTATAAACTGTAGTATACAAGGAATGCTTGCAAATACTAATATAAGCATTGGTGAGGTATAATGTTAATGTAATTAATAGAATTTTATGAATGTAACAAATGGTTAGATAACACTGATATATATTATAATATATGATAATTTTCAATTAACTGGATGAATGGAAGTTGGTAGCAATGTTACAGTTTTCTTGAGTTGGTATCACTGAAAAAGAAAAAAAGGTTAAATTCTGTTTCCTAATGTACCTATATAACAAATGAGTTTCTTATCTTTCTGGTGTAGCTACGTGACATATTTAAATATGGGTGGGAGTGATATGGATGCATTGGGTGGGAAGAATAATATTCTGTGAAAAATTGTAGACAGCATCTGGAAAACATTTTTTTTTTTATCTGCATTTGCCATATATGTGTAACTACTGTCTGAAATGTAACCTCCTGACTTTCGTATGTTTCCGCTTTACGAAGTGGCATTTGTTTGTTAATTTTATTGTGTTGTTAAGATGTCACATAGTTGATGAAAATTCGTTAATACTTTAATATATATATGTACTTGACATTTCAGCCTCATTGTGCATCAGAAGATATCATTTTGCCAAGCTGAGTAGAATGTGAGTGTTTAGCTCAGAGAGAGAGAGAGAGAGAGAGAGAGAGAGAGAGAGAGAGAGAGAGAGAGAGAGAGAGAGAGAGAGAGAGAGAGAGAGAGAGAGAGAGAGAGAGAGAGAGAGAGAGAGAGAGAGAGAGAGAGAGAGAGAGAGAGAGAGAGAGAGAAGAGAGAGTGTTTGCTCTGCAGATCTTGCTTGCACCTATACACCTGTCTTTTTTGCTTAGTGTGGGTATACAGCAGCAAGAAGGAAGAGGTAATGCTCTGCTGCAGAAGAGGAGGAGGATAACAGAGGTGGCGGCAAAAATGGCAGAAAATATGAGACATAAGTGCAGAGCAGTGTTTCCAGACTCTTTATTGTTCTTTATCTCCTGCAGAGACCATTATGCCTTAATGCTGCACCTCCTCTCTGCCACAGGACCTGTGTTCTCAGAATCACAGTCACCTGTTCCTTCTACTTCCCAGGAATAAGATTTTATCAACATACACCATAAGAGGAAGGCAAACGAGGAATACATGCCTCTTGTATTCTAGATGCATCCAACACATTTAAGGCTTTAGGTTCTTTCCTCTCTGCTCTGAAGTGTAAAGTGTTTTGAGCATCTAAAGAAACAAAGATTTGAAGTCTTTATAGTTACTTTTGATGAAACCACTTCAGAGCAAGACTGACACATGCTCATTCTCCACAAGTTATTCTTTCCAAGTTTGGGTGACCTGTAGCTTTCTTCTACAAAACCCTGACCAGCTCTGAACAGTCCAACCTGGGATCGAAAGAGAAGCTACCACTATCACAGAAACGTTTGCAGAGACTATAGATCATTATCCGATGATTCACTCTTGTAACTAACTACCAAGCTACATCTTTCATATCTAACTCCTGTCATTCCTCTAAAATTAAGAATGATAAAATACTGTGATGGCACCTTCAGTTTTCTGAATATTTGTATGATATTAAGTACCGACCTGGCTCTGATATGTTCCTTGTGACACTGCCTCATGTATGCCCTGTTGCTGCTAGAGCTGACTCTGCCTTTCTCGAGGAAGTACATGTTTCGTTACGTCATTCTGGAGTCACTAGGCTTTATCATTTTCTAAAAGTGAAGAACTTGGCTTTCTCTCTGGAAGATGAAGCGAGTTTGCTCTCAGTACAGTATTTGCTCAGAATATAAACCTAAATTCTTTAGATCTGCAGTTAGAAATTCCATCTATGCCATGCAGCCACTTGACTGTATTCCTGCTGATTTCAGATTCAAAACTTTTATTTAAAAGAATCAATACACCTTCTTGTATTAACTGATAAAAACTTAGATTCATCTTTTGTTCTTCTTCAGATATGTTTACTAAAATTGTCATTACATGTTTCCTAAAGCTACTCTCTATTTTGGCTACCTATATTGAATTCTTTCTAATTGAGAAACACAGTTAGAAAAGTCAATCTTTATAGTACTTCCTCTTATTACATGTACAGATGCTATCCTGACTGGGAAAAAAAAAAAAAAAAAAAAATCTACCATCTCAACAAGGCACCTGGCTCCTACTCCAAAGAATGTAATGTCCACTCACAAAGACAATATAGAGAACATCATGGACCTGATAATACCTGCAGGAGCCACACCTGTTCTATAACAGATTCCTACTGATCATGAGGCATGGACAACCATAATTGGAGTAAAGCAACCTACCTATGGCAACTTAAAATCCTCAGTAATGAAAGGCAACTGCCTGATGGACTCCCATTTTCTGAGAACAAAACCGAATAGCTTAGGTATTCAACCAGGTTTCAAAAGTCCCACATAGGCTTGGTTTGTAAATGCCTACATTCCTTTTTAATTCAAAGAAATGTTGGCTTAAGTACCTCTGCTTAAGTGCATCCACCTAAAACATTTAAGTACAAACAATTCAGCATTTATAAATATTTATAAAAGGGAAGACCGGAGAAAAATTTAAGGCACATAGTACTGAATATTGTTACATTTGTCTCTTAACGTCCATTGGGATTTAATGACAGAAATCAATGTGAATTCTGCTGGCCCTTTAGCAATATCCTCCATTTCCTTGTATAAATAAGGAAAACCCCATGTTCATGTTAACTACCATGTCATTTTATATTGATACACAAAAACTCATCCCAACTGCCTCCTCTAGCCTACATACTATCAGCAAAACATCCAGTTTTTCATGAGCAATAGCATCTCCATTGTACTATACACCTGGAACCTCAAAGATGTGGATCCTAATTATGTTATTACAATATTACATGAGTGGTATTAACATGACAATATAATCAATCCAAAAGATGTAGGGTGTATGCAATGAGCCATACAGGTGTTGAGTATTTTTTCCTCAAGATTCCTCACAAATCTTCTCTATTGTATATAGTTTAACACAGAAGTTGGTGTGAATGCAGGACCATGATTACCTCAGAGCTACACACCATGTGAGAGTCCTTTCCACTCCAGACATTGGCAGTGGGACACAAACCAGCTCAGCATATTTAATACAAGGTGTAGTCAAAAGTATCCAACCTTTGGCCAAAAACAAGTAATATTAAAAAATCATATTTTGATTTAGTCTCCTTCAAAGTATTTGCCTTTGGAATCTACACACTCCTGCCTGCACTCTTGCTACAGCTGGAAACATTTCTGGAAATCACCTTTTTTGGGATGTTGTAGAGATGTGCTGTTGAATTTTGCTTGATGTCTTTTATTGACTGAAATCTTCTCCCTTTGAGTGTATTTTGAGCTTTGGGAATAGCCAAAAGTCACATGGAGCCAAGTCTGGGGGGCAGTAAGCCTGATGAACAAGTGGTGTGTTATGCTCAATGAGGAATGCTTGCATGATATGGGTGGAATGAGCAGGTGCACTGTCATGGTGGAGTTGCCAATTCTTTGCTGCCCACAGGTCAGGTTGTTTTTGCCACACAGCTTCATGAAGGCAGCAAAGAATCTCCAGGTAGTATTCTCTGCTAACTGCCTGACCTTGTGGTGCATATTCATGGTGCACAATATCTCTGTAGTCAAAAAACAGGTCACCATCAGTTTAACACTACTGCACACCTATCTTGCTTTCTTTAGTCTTGGCAAGGATGGATGCCTCCATTGGGATGATTGCAATTTTGTTTCAGGGTCATAGCCATACTGCCATGTCTCATCAATGACATGATGATAGTGTTCGTGAAGAAAAATTTTAATCTTGGCTAGCACACTCCAGCATGTCCTGGGAGATTTCCTTTCTGTTTTCTTTCTGGTGGTCAGACAGCAACTTTGGTATGAATTTGGCCGACACTCTCCTCATGAACAAATCTTCTGTTATAATTGACTGAACTGACCCATGACTGATTACAACTTCAGCAACAATCTCCTCAATAGCCACACGATGGTCTTCACAGACTTTCTCTTGAACCTTTGCAATCATTTCATTGTTTCTGCTAGTCAATGGTCTGCCACAACATGGTTCACTGTCCACTGAGGCACAGCCATCTTTGAACTGGCTGTACCACTCTTTTATCTGTATTCTTCCCATAGCATAATTTCCAAAGGCCTTCTGAATCTTCTTGATAGTCTGGGCTTGCACATCACTAAATTTTTAGCAGAATTTGATACAGTTTCTTTGCTTAATGTGCTCGGTCATCTTGACTCAAATAGAAAAACTGCAGAGCAAACTCTTCACGTCTGTACTCAATGTATCACTGTGAGTGACTAGCGCCACCTACAGATGTGAAAAATTTTGTGGTTATGCAGTAAGGACGTGATCATCTAATACCCGTGTGGTTTTTGCTCACGCATTATTACTTTGTGCTAACAAATTCAAAGTTGGATACTTTTTGACTTCACTTTGTATTCCTCTTTGAAGGTAAGTTATCTCTAGTGATACCTCATCTTGACATAGTGCCTCTACGTGATTATATTGCTACAGATGGATCTAAGCTCATGTGCTGGAGTAGTTTTTGCCTTGGCTTAGTGTCAGGTTTACTGTGTAATCAACTCCTTGAATGAAGAGCTGATGCATTTGAAATGGAATAATATAATAAATTGGGTTTTGCTAAAATGGTATTGAGGTGCTGCTACAAAGGTCCCTCAGACCAAAAAAAAAAAAATGTTTTGAATCATCAGCTACTAGCTCAAAGAATTGGTCATACCAACTTGCCTCTATGGAAGTAAATTTTGTTTTATAATGATGGAAAAAAAAATAAATAAATAAATAAAAAATAAATAAATATATATATATATATATATATATATATATATATATATATATATATATATATATATATATATATATATATATATATATATATATATATATATATATATATATATATATATATATATATATATATATATATATATATATATATATATATATATATATATATATATATATTGGCAAGTGGCAACAACAGTGAGTTATTACTACTACTGCCTCATTGTAAACAAAGGGACAAAGAGGCTGAGCAATATCTGATGTTCCTACTGCACTGCTCAGCCACATTAATCCTCTTGACTTGGTCTGATTATTAACTGTTAAAATACAAGAGGAGTGAGTTGCTTGAGACAGGATACCAGTGCTGTGGGGTAATGCTGCAATGATGGTGATAGTGGGGCAGATGCACTCACCTGCAATATATGGTCAGCTCTGCATGGAGCACAGACACATCAGCACAACCTGACACTTCATTGCAAGTACAGAAAATAAAGATGGTAGTGTGGTTACTGTGAGAGTGCAATGTATGTGAGATGACCAGCTGTGAGCATTTTGGTTGCTACAAAGTGCTTTAAGAAACCCACTGATAAAAATCTTTAACTTATCTGTGGATTACTCTGGTACTTGTGCCTTTACTAAAAAACTTTTCTCAGTTGTTGAAAACATGTATTTTTCAAGGCATTGCAAATATTTCTGTGATTCACTGTCACTTAAATGCGCTCATTTTTCACATACTACTTACTTGCTATGTCCCTGGCCATCCTGAAAATCTGCATGCTGCAAGTTTACCAATCTATTTTACTTGCGGGCAACTCTTCTTGTTACTTTATGTTCTACCTTTCCTTGGTTAGACTGAGGGACAACCAACACTTCCATGTCTTGTGCAAGTTTCAAGTTTCTTTTTCCTATCAAATTACTGCATTTGCTGTATATTTTCACCTCCATAAAGGTTTCTGTTCATCCCCAAAGGAACCAAGATACCATTCAGTATGGCTACTTGTTTTTTTTGCATAAAATGATAATCTAACCACCTCTCTATCATGCAAGAGTGGATGACTGATCACTATGGCACTAAAAATGTGGTTAAAAATATCTATTTGCAGAATACAGTGAAATAAATTAATATCCTTGCATATACAGTAATCATATTCCCTTTTTTGCCCAAGACCATTCCCTTTCATGACTGAGCTCAGAGACTACATCCAGAATGTCATCCTGGTGCATACCACCCAACCACATCACAGCCATAACCTCACCCAAAAAACAAAATCATGAGAGCTAGAATGGGAGACTGAGTGAAAACAGTAAGGTGGGATGAATAATATATGGTATGTAATTAGAAATATCATTAGTCATTTATAGTTGTGCATAATCTTTGCTTATATTTTCCTATTATGTAAACATAGCATTCTAGAAGGTCAATGTTGAAAACACAGTCAAACATTATTAAACTAACTCCCACTGTGATGATTGTTATCAGCATTAAAGAGAATGCAAGATTTTATTCTTAACATTCATTTTGAGCACACTGAGTTTTATTAAGAGAAAACTGAGAAGCAATCCTTAATGTCATGGAGATGTGAGCTGTGTTGAGCTTTCATCATGTTTTCTGTGAAACTGTTTTTTGTCACATGTTAGTTTGCAAGTCCTTGTTTGCCTGAATACAAACTTGATAATGTGTATGCATCTGAATGGTGGGCAAAGCACTTTCAGCTTGAATAAAAGGCTATCATGTTACACGAGCTTACTACAATTTCAGATTATTCGTCAATGTTCGTCAATGTCCTGTTGCCATACACTGTAACCTTATATAAGTAGATCTATTTCATCTATCTATATCAGATGACTGTTCCCAGTTGCTAATCAAAGGCAATGAAATGTTTCTAGCAGGCAGGAATCAACAAACTCAATAGAAGAGAGCCAGAGCCAGACACTGGGAAACCTGTGACCACAACAAACTCAGATAACAGGGATTCATGCCTTGATTTCATCTGAGCAACTAATGGATTGGTGTGGTTGGGCTCAAACATCTCAATGTTCCAGAACCAAAGCCAGCAGTTTTCACATCAGATGTCGCAACACACCACAATTATCCATACTCAGGGCCACTATGAGTAAGATTTTTCTAATCGCCACAACAAAACCTCAGTAGTGCTTAGACAACCTAGGCATTTATATCAAGTGAATACATAATTAGGGCACACAACAACACTTCCAAGAGATCTTAAATAAGATTCCTCACCATCCAGGTAGCTCTGAGTACCTTCTAACACTGGACTCGATCACATTTGAGCTAAGCTTTGTGCCCCATGAACCAAACTGCCTCCAAGAGGCAAATCAAAGCTGTGCTTTTGAATCTATTAGTTCTTGAAAAACAAAAAATAAATAAATAAAAAATAATAATAATAAAATAAATAAATAAAAAAATAAATAAATAAATATAAATAAATAAATAAATAAAAAAAAGGACATGAGAGAGTGAATTCCCAGCCATGCATCACCTTAAGATGGAATAGAGGAAGTAAAGAAAACATAAAAGACAGCATAAGGTATGGCATGGGACACCAACCCTCATTTCTGGTGGAGACCTGCCACCATCATGTGTGTGTAATTCTGTATCTTTTGACTAGTCTAAGCTCCATGAACTAAGCTGAATCTGAAATCCAATTATGTTATTGCAACTTTAACAATCAGTAAAACATCCTTAAATAAAATCAAATATGACAAACTACAAAACGTTTTTCCTTGAATATACAAGTAACCCACACTTGTGGTCCAGTAGCTTTCTGGTGAAGGAAGGATGACCATGTTCCACCTAAGTTTCACAGTACCAAATGTATCTTCCTGAGGCATAATTCCTCTAGTGAATGTTCATCCCATGACTTCATTCTGCATTTAAACACATGACCTTTCTTCATTCTAAATACTTTCCTTTACTAAGCTGATACCCTGTTTGATGTAGGTGTGTTATGAGCTCAGCAGATGAATACCATCACATTCTGTTCACCAGCCCATACCTTACCTGTAAGGTGGGTCACAATCCACTTTGGGAGTAGGGCCTCCTAAGTGTACACCACCAGCATTGTCTGCTGACAGGACTGAGCTGCCATGAGGGCCCAGTCCTGCCTGTGATACGGCCTGATCATCTGAGCCATGGCGCTTGAGTGGTTGGAGTGCTTGTGATGAGACATTGTTAGGTGCTGCTGGAGTTGAAATCTTCTTTTTCCCTGGACCACCAAAGCTGAAGAACCTGCTAAAGTAAAACATATTAGTGCTGTAGAATTTATGCTATGTCAGATGCTGTATGCAAAGCAGATGAATAATATATATTCTGATAATAGTAAAGTTTGACTTTGCATAATTCATGTGAAGGGAGAAAACACGTTAATTAAAATGAAGTCAATTAAAAATCAGTCTCTGTGACCTTTTAGATATCTAGTTAAATAGAATCCTGAAATAAATAAAACATTTTCTGAGCAAGGCTTTGAAATAACCATTTCACTGTAAAGGTTAACATAAATAAACCAACATTCAAAATAAATCCATAAAAACTTTCTACATATACAGTCTTCTGAGTAAATAAAGTGTCACACAATAATGTTACATACATTAATGAAATGATGAGACTAATAATGCTCATTACAAAATCATATGGAACAAATACCAGTTAAAATAATAGAGAAGTATGCCATGAGATCATTGAGGATCTGAAGGACATGGCTAATTGAAAACACCAAATGTACAATAATAACTAAGCCTAGTACTGAAATGTCATTTACATTTTCAATTTCTATATATTACAATAGTGTACCAACATTATGATTCTAAATATTTTGATACAAGTAAATGATGATATCAGGAAAGAAGTCAAAAACAATATTATAAATTCTATGTCTTTTCTTACTTTGATAGAAAATAAAATTCTGGAAAAAAAAAAGACAAAAACACTGAAAACAAAATGAGATAACAATAAAATTAAAATGATATATATATATATATATATATATATATATATATATATATATATATATATATATATATATATATATATATATATATATATATATATATCACACTAGGGAAACATTAAAAACACAACAGCAGCCAAAAGGGACAGGCAGGCAAGGAGTAACAAAAAAGTGTTACATAATAACCTATCAGCTACAGCTTATACATAAAAAAAAAATCAAACAAAATAAAGGTATAAGGCCATGGACAAACCTTGCATGCTCTCACTTGTGGTGTGGTGAGGACTGACAAAGGGTTGCAGTATGAGAACTAGATTAATTACAAACCCAGTTCTCCTAAGCTCCGTGCAGAGTTTAGAAAATATATAATTATAGTGATGACAGTTGGTTATTTAATTCAGGTTTCAGGTGTTCAATGTAAATAGCTTCTAATATTTTAGTGTCTGCATGTGCATCAACTTTATGTAATATACTAAAATCGTTTTCCAAAAACAGATGATCATGTGTGTGTGAATGTGTTCTCATTGCTGAAAATGGGGGTGAGCTGTTTTTGTGTACATATTGAAATACCTTGATGTCCACTGATTTTATGAGTTAGATTCCTCTTGATTTCTCCAATATACTGAGTCTTGCAACTCAAATAAGTAAATTCATAAATGATGTTGGAGATAATTCCAACAGGAATACTGTCTTTGAATTATAAAAAAAAGAGGCAAGAGTAACTGTACTGGTAAAGATAAATATGAAATTGGTGTCAGGATGTTGTTTTAAGCATGGTAGTGAGTCTCTTTCTAATAGTATAGCTAAGATGGCCATAGTAAGGTAATTTTGTGTATTTCTTATGCATCATCTGTGTGTCATAACATTTCACTTTTACAAAAGGCATCATCAGGCTAAAAAATTTGATAAGAATAAGTACTTATTTTTATCAAATTTTCAGCAATAAGAACACATTCACACACACATGATCATTTGTTTTCAGAAAAGGATTTTAGTATATTACATAAAGATAATGCACATACATACACTAAAATATTAGAAGTTATTTACATTAAACACCTGAAATTTGAATGAAATAACCGTCATCACCATAATTATATCTTTTAAAAACTCTGCATGGAGCTTTGAGGATCTGGGTTTGTAACTAATCTAGTTCTCACACTGCCACCGTTTGTTAATCCTCACCACACCACAATCAAGAGCACATAAGGTTTGTCCATAGCTTTATACCTTTATTTTGCTTGATTTTTTTTTTTTTTTTTTTTTGTTATGTATAAGCTGTATCTGAAAGGTTATTATGTCACATTGTTTCTTGTTTTTTTGTTACTGCTCATCTGCCTGTTATGGTTGCTGTTGTGTTTTTAATCTGTGTCCTTAGTGTGACATTTTATTATGATTTTTCTGTTTATATATATATATATATATATATATATATATATATATATATATATATATATATATATATATATATATATATATATATATA
Source organism: Scylla paramamosain (assembly GCF_035594125.1). Lineage (NCBI taxonomy): Eukaryota > Metazoa > Arthropoda > Malacostraca > Decapoda > Portunidae > Scylla > Scylla paramamosain. The sequence continues at coordinate 8,576,181 of NC_087174.1, forward strand.
TATATATATATATATATATATATATATATATATATATATATATATATATATATATATATATATATATATATATATATATATATTCCTTGTTGTCAGTCATCTGCTACTGCTTCTACTCACAATGTACCTTTTAAGTCTTCTTGCTGGGCTATGACACTTTCTTTGGCATCCCAAACATACATTATTATATCAGCAAACAAGAAACATTAATAAAAATATAACATATATATAAACTTTTAAAATTTATTTTGTTTTTACTGAACCATTCCTTCACAACACTCCCTGATCAACACTATCATGAAACCACAAACACTAATCCTTTGCCAGGTGTTTGGCTCAGGGGTGTGTAGAAGAAGGGGGGCTGAATGGAGGAGCAAAGGATGAGTAATTTACTGGGAAACAAATATCAAATTAACATGTAAATGAACTTACTTTCATAATTTATAATCTGCATGCACATAAACAGGCAAATAAGGATCACTAAAGTGAAGATCAGTAAAAAAGTATACGAGAAGGAAAGGAGCAAGAGGAAATTATAAACAGAAGTTTTTAAAAAGTTGCTGCAGTGCAAAGTACCCTTATAGAAAGAGTCTTTGTGGAAAAGGTTTTGAGGATATAACACTGGGTAGACTTAAACTTGTGAAGACATAAATTTCACATTTAGAAATATGGAAAGAAAATTCTGTATATAAAAATTACACTAAGGAAGGTAGTTCTGGAAGTTTTAAATTGGATTCTGAGAAAATGGAAGGATCCATGATAAGAAATGTAAACATTACACATATAAGCTAACAGAAGAGGATAAAGTGCCACTCAATTGGGAATGCATAAATATAATGCATAATTTATAAGAGATGGAAAAAAAGAGGAACTAATGAAGTACAGAGAAATGCCAGTGACTAAATCATGCAAGAATATAATCAAAGATCTATATACCAGGCTGAGATCCCCCATAAGGTAGACTGCCCAGATAAGATGTCACATTATGTTTCCAGTATCTTCACACTGCCCTTTTTATTTGTTTCTTATGATGTGCTTAGAATACCACAGCAACATCCTTCCAATCTGGCTATGGTGTGTCCAGATTGCCCCTCAAAGATTAAATACTTCAGTCAATTTTTTCTTTACAGAAGGCCACTTTGGCTTCAAAGAAGATAAATATTGAGGCACAAACTACATTACTCTCTATTCAAGAGTAGCTGATGTCATACAAAAGAGGTGATGTGTATGTTGACCTTCATAAATTACCATACAAGTGGTGGCTTTTGAGGAAATTGGAACATGTAGACAAAGTCGAGCAAAAGACCATGAAATGGAAATTAGAGCATTGAGGATTAAATGCCTAAGTGGGGTAATCTAACAAGTGAGATACCAATGAAATAAGTTTTGGCTCCATTTGCTGGCACACGTAAATGACAAGGCAGAAGAGATGCACTGTTATATTACTTTAAACTGTTTGCTGATTATCATAAAAAAACGTGGACATTGAAGAGGTTACAGGAGAATACTAACAAAATATATGAGCTGTGTGTATGGAAAGTTAAGTAAAAAGTCAGAAATGCTAATTTATAGAAAAGAGCAAAGGCAACAAGAGACCTAGTTGTAATTATGAAATGGATCAGAATAACAAAATAATAGATAAGGAAATAGATCTAGGAATCACAATTCAAAACAACGTGTCTCCTGAGAAACACAATCAAGATTACACGACAGATGTACTAGCTCATAAAAAACAGCTAATGGCATTCCCTGCATGGATGAAGATGTGATTAAGAAACTTACTGTAATGGCAATTCAACAATGCTGGAATATGAAGTGATAATGTTGATGTCACACAACTAAAGTGTTTGAAAATTTTGAAGAATACAAACTGCAGGAGTAAAATAACACAAAATCTAAGAGTCCTGACACTGGAAGAGAATTTAGAGATTAAATTTGCTTTCCTTAAATGAGAAAAAGAAGACATCTAATAAAGGAGTAGAAGGAAATGAAAATGTTCAGGGATGATGTTTTCAAGAGATACTGAGGAATAAGAGGTCATGGTAAGATATGAAGAAAGACAAGATACCTAAGAGGCACCAAAATAGTTTTCTCATAGGTCTCATACCTATTCACAACATTAGGTACAAGAGGGATGTTAGTGGAGAAAGAAAGAGTTATAGCATGAGAAGATGATAAATAGAAAACGTTTGTGAATGAAGTTATGAAGCTTTGAGTGTCTCTATAAGAGGATGACTCGCATCTGGTACAGCCAATGACAGGGCAGATTTAGTAGAAACGGATCTACTATGACTTAGCAATGGTAAACCAGTGCTACTGTTGGCTCCTGATGCAGAGAGACTTGATTATGTTGTACAACTGACACTCACACAAAGTGGTCAGTGACAGTCAGTCAGTCACCTTCCCACAAAAGCTAAAAGGCAAAAATGTAATTTGGTTCTTAGTGGATGCTTGTGAATATGGCTGTAAGTGTGTGGAAGTGTGTGTAGGCTTCCTGTCAAAACTGTCATTGCATGGTGGGATGTCAATCAAGTATAAAGATACAAGGATATACAAACAACCTCACAAAATAAAGGATGTTTATCATGCTTATTATCTGGTCACTCAAATATAATAAAATTATTCAAGATGCATAATGAAGCACACTATTAAGCAAAGCAGGTTAGAGCAAGCAGGGTCAGGCCACCCATATCCAATGGTATCATTGACCATGCATCTGCCTTCACTTCTTAAAGAAATACAATCCTTTCCATAAAATGTACTCAACAATTAATCTCTTGGATACCAGAAACTATGAACACATCCTCCAAACTTGAATTGGCCATGATAAAATTTCACATTTATTACTTTAAACAGATGAAAACCTTATATTTAAAACAAAGGAGCTAATCACAAAAGTATCTATGAAACAGACCTGACAAGGGATGGATAGGTAATGAGTGTTTTCTCCCTCAAATTGTCTCAATAATTTAGAACTGCATGCAGTCAGTCAGACTGAGGACAGGGAGCACTGGGAATCTCACAGCAAGGGTGGGCTGGTGGGTGCCTGCCTTATCAGGTTATTTTTCTCCAACCAATCCAGCCCAGTACAGATGTCTACAGAGATTATGTTATCCTTTTTGGAGGTTGTTACCATACACCGTACTTGAATTAAATTTTTTATCAAGTGGGCACAGAAGGGGTATATACAATGTGCCAAATGAAACTAATATTATAGTGTAATATTTTGTTATGTGTTTGAATCCAGAAGATGAGCTACTCATGCTTGTATTGTTATGCTTTAAGAGTTTTGGTAAGGGTTTTTGATTAAGATTCAGTTATTAAATGGGTAACATGTTCTTGCATTTAAGTGGCATACACTGGTTTGCCTTGTCTGGACCACCCCCATCTGGGATTTCCAGACAGGTATATAAATAGAAAAGTAGCTGTTAGCTGTTAGCTGTTGGCTGTATCTTTTGCTCGGACAGAAACCAAAAGGTTGCATGAGCCCAGCTGTGGGACAGTGTGGAAGGATGGCAGTGTGACTGTGTTGTGTGAAAGCTATGAGGATTTAAGATCGATCTGGTAGTAGTAGTAGTACAGTCGACTGACAGTGGCATTTATTTTGTGATTCCATCTGGTTTTACACCAGAAATAAATATCTGGTTAACTATATTGGTGCCCTGTATTATTTACTTACTCCTCCTTGCTCTCACCTGCCAATTACCTTACCCTTGGGTACTATGCTACCAAAACTACACTACCAACCATGAGTGAGTGGTAGAGTTTGCCAGGGGGAGTTAAGGAGGTCTTTACATCTATCTAGCATTCCTTAAAGCTCTTGCATAATGACAGTACAAAGGACCTTGTACAAGATCAAAGGGCCACAAGAGGGATGGAAAATATTTGGGCAGCAGTTTCTAGCTGCCCTGTGGTTGAGTAAAGAGGGTGAAATATTTCACATGTACTGAGGGTTCAGTGTGCTGTTGTACTTGGATGGAAGGATTCCAGCATTAGCTGTTCTTACAGTGGGTGAGCCACTGAAAGGGAAGGGATGATGGTGCCAATTAAGAGAGAATCTAATTGAAAAAGAACTGGCAATGTTGTATCCATGTTAAAGTTCAAAATGGTAGTGTATGAGAGGCAGGATGTTAGCATCACGTACATCTGCAAACCGCTGCGGCCATCAGTGCCTGAGGCCAGCATCATGGAGGGAGCCATGAGGCGGACCAGCATGGAGTTTGGCCTGACGTCAAGAGGTCAGGTGCAGGTGGGTGGCCAGTGGTGGTGAGGATGGAGCAGATAAGCACAGCAAAAAAGCAGCATTATTTGGTGAGAAAGAGAACATTAAAATAGCCCATGAGTGATAAAAAAATAAGAATGCAGTTCACCATTCTGGAGAAGAAATGTGTACATCAGCTAAAACCAAGTAGACTTGGGAAAAATTGAAGAAAGAGATTTTTCAGGAAGTCACTTAAGTAACAAAGTCAGCTCTTCCATGACGCTACACACCAACAGGAAATTTTTGTAAGCAGCTGAGTTGGGAGCTAAGCATGAAAGACAAGTAGTGAGGGATGCATCTAGAGGACAAACAAAGAAATCACAACATTTAGGCAAAACAACAGACATATGCCTCTGTATCATAGCATATATACAATCTGAAAACTGAAAACCTCAGTACTATTCTATTTTATTACTCTGTATTTGCACACACAGAATACCTAGATGTTCCCAGCAGAATCTATCCCAAGCTATATTAAAAAAAAATATAAATAAATAAATAGATAAATAAGTAAATAATAAAAAAATCCAAAATATTGTAAAACACATCTTGACTAGTGTGCTTTTAGACTAGAGATGAGTCCAGGCCAGTGTGGTTAATATCTTGCCTTACCTCTTCTTCTGTGATGGCTGGAGGGCATTGGCCAGTAGAGTCTTGTACTGCTCAGAGCGAAGAAAGCGTGGATAACAGTCTTTCTTCAGCAACACCACATACACATGCTCAGAGGCAAGATCATAGGTGAAGCGGTTTGGTTCCTTCATAAGAAGCTGGGTCAGTTCCATTGTTTTCCCATCTATATTTATCTCACATGGTGCTCCAGGCTTGAGAAACTCCCTGAAATAATATCAGCATCTCACTAAGAGCCAAATTAAATGTATATGTGTGTGTGTGTGTGTGTGTGTGTGTGTGTGTGTGTGTGTGTGTGTGTGTGTGTGTGTGTGTGTGTGTGTGTGTGTGTGTGTGTGTGTGTGTGTGTGTGTGTGTGTAATGCATGTCAGAACTTAAGATGCTTGCTTGAGGGCTGACATCCTGAAGTCTGACAGAAAGGTCAATGTTTGCACTACAAGGAGTGAATACTCTGTTGCTGCTTATACTATGTCTCAAGGTATTAATGTTAGTTTAATGGGTAGCACTGGTGCTCTCAGAGCTTGCCTTGTTTTGTCATGAGTTGTGCTGGGTTTTTGGGGCCTCACATTTCAGTAATTAAGTCTAGATGGCAAACTAGTTAAGAGGAGCCTACTGTTGTGATCACATTATTGAATGCTGAAAGCATTCAATAATGCCAAACTGACTCAGGTCAGTTTGGCATGTGGTCAAACGTCACTAGCATGAAGGTCAATATCCACGTGCACATAAACCCGGTGTGGAGGACCTAAAATAATGAAAGACAAGGCTGCAGCCTGCCCTTCTCTTCATAAATTCTCATCACTATGCTTGGTAGCAGCAGCAGCAGCTGCAGCCTGCCCTTCTTTCACTGTGGATAGCAACAATGGTATCCTCGTTCCCTTGATATTAGTATTACCCTACTCCATGTAACGGATTTCTCTGTAGCTTGTTGCAACTCATTCCTGCATCTGGCTCTAAAATCCCTAGGTTTGGGTATGATTTGAAAGCAAACTGATCCCCTGCATTAGACACAATTCACATTGGAAATTTGTTAGTTAGTGGTGACCTGACTGTATGTGCACTATTTCCAATTAATGCCTTAGCTATAAAGCTGACATCTGTTAAAATTGTACAATTTTGGGCTATGAGCTATAAAAGTGACTCAAATTAATTTCCAACTTACAATATTTATTTCCATCTGATGAAGAGTTTATAAGGAGGTAATCCACATGAAGGTCATAATCAAGGTATGTGTTATATGTACTATACATGTTTTGTGCAAGAAAAAACAGCCACATGGAATATTTATGATGGAAAAAATGTATTGATACTACATGTCATATGATATGAATTAATGCCGTACATATCTATAATGAAGAATATTAAAATCACAAAAATTGAAAAGCATATAAACTGAGAATGCACTCTATTTTAATAAAACTCCAAACCTTCCCACACTATCTTTTCCTCTTGAGGCTCTGTGAATTTTGCAACGGCATTCATAATTCTCTGATTTTATTTTATCACTAGAAAAGGCCTCAGGAGTACTTACAAATCCCACCACTGTCAACCATTACATTATTAACATTTTTATCATACAATCCCATTCAACACTAGCAAAAATACTCACTCATATATATTCTTAACTTTTTCTTCCATATCTGATGTAGGTCCCCATCTCAGCTGCTGTACTGCCTCCACAAAGCGAATATTCTCATGACAGTATTCCTTCCTCAAGTATGCTGCAAACTCTGACTGACCTGTAAGAATATGGCAACAATATATCAAAACAGTTTATTCAACAATATTATCAATTTACAGGAATCCACAGCAGGACAAAAGGCCTCCCTGCAGTGATGAAAGAGGTCTTACTGGGATTGTCAAGTTGCAGGTCACAATTTGACTTACATCTAGTACTTATCCTCTGCTTTGGTCAACAGGAATTACACTGCAGTGTGAAGGAAGACAGACACAAATTGTTTCCATCTGGCTTGAAATCTGAACCTAGGACTGAAATCTGAGCCAAATGCACTATGTAAGGCACCACCTGAGTCACTACAGTTAATGTTTGATGGTAAAAATGTCTAATGTAATAATCACAAGACAACAAAATTTTCCAAGAACATTCAATGAGATACAGGCAATGACTTCATAGGTAAGTGTGTGAAATACCACCTCAACATGGTGGAACAAATTATCAGATTAAATTAAAAGAAAAATGTTCAAATGAAGAATCTTTACTCCACAGAAAAACACAAAATAAAATGTTTTAAAGCATTTAATACTTTAGCTGGATTACATCCACAGAACACAGGTTGTAACTAAAAGATATATTAAATTATCATATTTAATATCATAAATTATCATCGTAAGTAACCACCATGATCTATGCTTGATGTCACAGCAAAGTATGTACAGTGTGATGCTTTACTTCTCATAATTACAGGTATGACAATAAATATATTTACAATAGGATCTTTACTTGAAATTATTGAAAATGACTTTTCCTAGTGTAAGTAGAGATTTTTATAGTAACACAGAAAGGTGACAATAGAGGGAGAGGACTCACCCATGACATCACTGATCAGCTCCTCCATGCTTAGTCCCCAACGACGTACCCGCTTTTCTGTGGGCACTTCCACTCTGGGGGAAGATAACATCAATAATTACTACCATTCTTATAGTATACTTCTGAAAAACAGTATGTCCATAAAAGCTACTACAATATTCACTCTCCCATGATCAGACCAGCTCCCTATAAGGCCCTATAGTCCACATCACTGTTCATGTATCCACAACTGATGACAATTCACCCTAATCATGCAAAATCACTCTCTCTTGCTCTAGAGACATCCTTCTTGTATCTAGCACTGTCTATCTACACCATTCATAGTCTTCCTTTAGCCTTACACCTCTCAGTGTGCCTTACATGCCATCGTTGAGTGCCCAGTAAGTGTCCTCATCAGAGTGCCAAGGGTTGGAAGGCTGAGGATAGTTCAAGAGAGGGTCATACTCATAATAGATCTCAGTGTAGGAGAGAAGAGATTCTGCCACTTGTGATAACTTCTGTCGAGTACGATCCACTGCTGATTCCAAGAACTTTTTCTGAAATAAAAATTTACAGCTTAATTCACAATCATAGTAAGACAAAAATCAGAAATAAGTGATAATGACAGAAACAAAACATGCAAAAATGTTGATGGAAGTCTCCTTAGGTATGAAACTTCAACTGCAATCATAGAGCAGCTCATATGGCAATACAAGATGAGTTAGTGAGTCCTCATTTTAAATTATATATAAGTTTTTTGTGTGCCTTCAACTTATGAAGCTTCTGCATGAATGACAATACAATAGAATGGAAGGGTTGATTGTCTGTACTTACACTAGATAAAACCCTCTATTGTTCATCAATATTCAATCATAAGATTAGCCTTGACACATATCTCCCAACCTCACAGTAATTTGGAAACTCATAAACTAATGACAATGAGGTGTTGCTAGTGATGGTTTGTTCCTAAGCTTTTAAAGTTGAGAGCTGTCTGGTGTGAGTGCTTGTTGATCAGTCCAGGAGCTGAGTCTTATTTAAGTATGTATGTATCTTAGTGTGGCAAGATGTTCAAGGGTGCATGCTATGACTATGACATCTAGGAAGAATGAGAATAAAAAGAACTTTTACAAATTACTGTATAAAAATGCCATCTTCTGATATAGTGACAGGATAGTCAAGGCAGAGTGAAATTCATCTGGGCCTTGGTGATCATCTTGGCCTATTTAATGAAAGTGTCACTCATGTTTCTGAGTGGCCTGATGGAGGTTTGTTCTCTGGTAAAAGCCTCTCACAACCAATTTATTCTGCCTTCAGATCAATTTCCCAGTGTTTCCAGACATGGCATGACACTCAAACAATCTATGTATTTTCAATGAATAAAGAATAAAAAGAAAGAAAATCAAGATGCCACTAATACAACTGACATGTGGTATGAACAAAAGGAAAGAGAATAAGATCTGTGAGGATGGTATAGTATGTCTACTATATGAGACTGGCAGAGTGAATTGTGGAGTGGTGATGGTGGCTAAATGGACCAGATCTTACTTCTTTCTTGAGATCATCAAGAGTTTTCTTGCGGACCCTGTTGGCCATGTTTGTCTTGTCAGGTACGGGTGCAGTCTCCAGGCAGTTGGTAAAGCCTGGAGGGGGTCGATACACGCGCCAGTACGCCCTTTCCTGCGAGTCAGTCACTATCTTATCCCCTTTCTTCCTATCCTTGGCCAATTTCACCTGCAGAGGAAACACAAGTGGGAGAGATAAGGATTCCTTCTTTAACGTTGCTCATTCTCATGCATATTTCATTTGGGTATTGATTTCCAAGTGTTGATGATTGCCAGTATACACTTCCAAAGTAAGAATATGAGTAGACTGGATTATTATCTCTTTTTGGTCATTAATACATCCTCTAATTTCATTTGTTTATTTTAAGGTTTCTTGGTTATTTTGGTTGTCTTGTATGATGAAATATGTTATAAAGAAGTTTTCACCTATAAAACTACAAACAGGAAAATGAACTATGAATTAACTTGATGAATCTAAACAACAATTTTTTTTAGCAAAGAAGAATTTATCTATAACCTGCTGGACACTCACTGCGAGGGAAATAGTCTTGTGAGGCACTAGCAACACAAATTTTCATTGAGGATTCTGGCCTTGCCCCTGTGATTGGGGCATCTCATGGGGGATTGCTTTGCTAGTGCCCTGCAGGATTAGTGCCTTGAAGGATTAACAAATGAGACATATAAAAAAGGTTTAGATTAATTCAATTAATTCACTTTGTTCATTTTTCATTTTTCCTCTTATCTTTATGGATAAAATTGACTTGACACTAAGCTTCGTACAAATTATTCAAAACAACCCTCATAAAATACAAGAAAATAAAAAACAAATATGTGAAAGAAATAGAATAAAAACAAAAACATATTAATCCTAGTGTAGACTGATGACAATGTAAGTGTATTGACCGTAGATGATTTAATGTAGGAGGTGCTGTTATGCCAAACTCATGCATTAAAAAGAATATCATGGCATTATTATTATTATTATTATTATTATTATGGAGGGAATGGAGGGAAAGCTCGCTAAGGTGACAGACTCTGCCTGGCCCCGCAGACTATGAGGGACCTTGATAGACCCTGAAAGAGCCCAACAGATCCTGATAGACCCTAATGGACCTTAAAAGACACTGACAAACCTCAACAGACCCTGACAGACCCCGGCTGGCTCTGACAGACCCTGACAGAGAGAAAAAGCCAATATCTGGAAATTAGTAGGCTGGAGTAATTTTCATAATGCCCAACCACTTCTACTCAAGAAAATGTGTGTACTTACCTGTTCTTCCGCCTGCATGGTGATGAAATCCCACTTATGGGCGAGCGCCTTTTTGAGTTTGTTGTACGCGTCCAACTCATAGTCCTCCAGGCCATGCTTCTGTTTGTTCCTGGAGAGCCGCTTGGTAAGGTAGATGGCGTAGTCGGTGGTGTCGGCGCTGTGATTCTGGGAGGGCCAGTAGTAGGGCGTCTGTGAAGAGAAACATGTTATATTAGGCAATGCAAGGGAAAAAAAGAAGACTTGATACTATGAGGAAAGGTGCAGGAAACCAACAGGATGGTACACGTGGTTTTCCCTACAACACACACGTGTTCTTCTATCACCCCTATTAGAAAACGTCTAACCTACTCTTAACAGTTCCTTACTGACTCCATGCAACTATTAATCTTAGATTTTTTTTTTTTTTTTAACATTAACAAGTTTCTTGGACTATGTGTTTATATATATATATATATATATATATATATATATATATATATATATATATATATATATATATATATATATATATATATATATATATATATATATATATATATATATATATATAAGAAAATGTATATAAATACTTAACAAGCAAACATATTTAACTTGGCATTGTTACTAAATATGCATTATGACGCCTGAATTTCTTTACCAAAATGCTCTTCCGTTTCCTTTAACGATGTGCATTAAGAAACATCCATATGGGTTCTCACAAGGATTATTTTCTAAAGTAACAGAGATGATCAGCCAAGTTCTGACTGATATTTTTTCAATGGATGATACTTTTTTTTTTTTTTTGCTAAACTACCATCATAAAAAAAAAAAAAAAATTCAAAGCTTTACAAACTTCTGCTATTGCCCTATTGGATGTAATCAAAATAAAATGTTGAAATGTTAAACAATATGGGTCATTATTATTACAATCGAATTTTTTTTTTTTAGTTACTGCCTTTTTGTTCCAGTATATATCAGAAAAAAAAAAAATGTCAGTTTGTGATGTTGGTCTCTTTGATCGCTTCGCTGACAGCATTCTTACCACATGTACTGGTCACAGTCTGGGTGCACTTTCTTGGATGGTGCACATGTCCAGTCCATACACAGACAATTCAACACCCTTCTATGAATTTCAATAATAAATGACAATAGCAACAATGAGTGTATTAAGTACTCAAGATAGAATAATTTTTATTCATTTGTTTATCTATTTTATTTATTTATTTATTTATTTTTTTTTTTTAATGAAGGACAACCTGTCCCCGACGAAAGCCACCAAAAGCATGTTATTCACAAACAAAAATAAGAGGCATCCGAGCAGGAGGGGTTTGGACACATATTTTCTGTTTCGCTATTCTGCAGCTTCATCAGTTGCTCTGAGTGTTACTAATAGTATACTTATCTGAAATAAAAAAGTCTTTCTCAAAGGAAGACCATTTGAAATATGAGACACAGTTCGTCTATCTACAACACACACACACACACACACACACACACACTGCCAGGCTGAGCTGTGAATGATAGCAAGGCGAGGGAACGAATACAAATAAATGGCAAAAAAGTGATATTCGTGAGGGAATATTATCCAATTATCTTCTTAAAATAACCTAAGAGAGAGAGAGAGAGAGAGAGAGAGAGAGAGAGAGAGAGAGAGAGAGAGAGAGAGAGAGAGAGAGAGAGAGAATTATACACGGGGAAGTCTGGATCAATCCGTAATGAACTAACTAAATAAAGAAGGAAAGAAAAAAGTGGATGACTGAGGAGCGGTAATGTAAAAAAAAAACCACGGAAAAAAGAAAAAAAAAAAGAAACGGAACACTATTATTTTTTTCCTTAACGTTCAAGAAAAGAAAAGAAACAATAAATAAACCCATCAGGGTCCATATTTGGAAATGTTTCGCTAACTCAGAAGGACTATATTAGATAATCAAGTCCAATTATCAAGGGTGTTTTGACGATTTTTCCGACTGATGATGCAAAATTCTAGTTCGATAATCAATAAAAAAACATGGTATCACTCCTGAAAATCCACATAACTTCCAGTAGAGTCTGTCAGAAATGAAAAGGATAAGACTCCGCATTGTTTGAAAATATTGGCTCTGGGTGAGAACAGAAGGGAAAGCGAAGAGAAAGAATAATCTGGCTTGGGAAGTGTAGGGTGCGACCTGAGAGATGAACAACCGCAACTGTACCTTTGAAAAAGAGAGACGGAGAGGAAATAAATAAATAAATTAAGTAAATGATTTAGCATGAAGAAAGAACACACAAACAAATTCACATAAAAAAAACGAATGAAAAAAAAATCCATAACCGCTATAAAAGTGAAAAAATAAAGCTCCGGGAAATAATGTACTAGGCAAATCTGGTTCTTCTAGTACTGTGTAGAGGTGGTGGCTAAAGAAACACAATGGTAAGTGCTATATTAATATAAATAAACTGTACAAAAAAGATATATGATGAGCTGAGCTGCCAGGGAACCGCATGTCCACCACCAAGGCAAGGCGGACAAGGAATGATGATGATGGGGTGGTAACCCAGTGGTTGCTGGGCTTTTGTTCCCGAGGAGACCCACACGGTCAGCAAGGAAAGGGGCTCCTGAGGTCAATGGGAACCCAAACGCCGTGGAGTAGGCCGGAGCACCGCGGAGACAAAGGGGTGGCGGAGACGAGGGTTGACTTCACTCCACGTGGTTGGCCGGGGCTGGCGCCCGAGGCGTCGTCAAGTCCCACGGGGAAAAGCGCGCCGTGCAATGTGGGCGGCAAGGGTATGGGCGTGTGTCCTCACACCAGCACAATAAAGATAGAGTGAGAACTGATACTGTCGAGATGTGGAAGGGATGAAGGGTGGGAAAAGAGGGCAAAGCATGGGGAAAGATTGGTGGGGAGGCAGACAAATGAAAGTAAAGAAGATGAAAGAGAAGACGGATGCTTGGAGAAAAGATGGATGAAGGTGATTATGGACCAATGTGAAGGTGAAGGATGGAAACAGAAGATGGATAGAAGGATGAAAGATGGGCGTAAAAAGGGGAGGCACTGTAAGAAAATAGGCAGCGAACATGAGTGAAGGCATGGAGAGAGAGAGAGAGAGAGAGAGAGAGAGAGAGAGAGAGAGAGAGAGAGAGAGAGAGAGAGAGAGAGAGAGAGAGAGAGAGAGAGAGAGAGAGAGAGAGAGAGAGAGAGAGAGAGAGAGAGATACTGCAAGAAAATACGCATTAAACATGAATGAGGACATGAAAACGTAGGAAAAAGAACATTTGTTATTGCTGGTAGGAAAAGATGTGGTGGGGGATGGGAAAAAAATACCAAGGGATCCCCAAGTGTCTTTAGTCGTGGCCAGCGAAGTGTTCGTTCCATTGCTCTGAGGACCAGATAGTGTCACTACTTACAATGAAGGTCAGTAGAGTAACATTCTCCACTAACTTCCTCCATTTCGTGTTTAAGCAAGATTGCAAATAGATTTTAAAAAGAGACAGGAAGGAATTGGTTCTTAAAGAGTGGTATATACAGTATATGCTGATTGATTAGGGAGCACTATAATATCAGACAAATCTATGGATGGGGATGACAGGTGGAAATACGTAGGTATATTTCATACAGGAACTGCCACATATTGGTATGATAGCTTCTTGCAGCATCCCTTATTTTCTTACGTTTTTACCTTCATTGACCAGCTGATAATCTAACAAAACCTGACTATTGATAGATTCTCAGCAGACCAGAAGAACTGAGATTGAGGAAAAATGCAGAACACAGAAATAATTGTTATTTTACTTGGCTTCTGACCATCATTACGTACAATGGTGCAACATACATTCACCCTCTGCGCGGAATGGAGATGGTAAGGAAATTGATATACTGGCGAGGGAAGGTCAAAGCCAACAGCCTCTCTCGTGAACATGGAGGGCGGGTGGTGGTCAGGGTGAGGGTGAGGGTGAGGCAGGGTGACCTTTACAAAGGATCTGATACACTGGTGCGCCCTCCCTTTCCCTCCTCTCACCGCCGCTTTGAGTTCTGGCCATCAGGGGGCACGCTGCGACAGTCTGTTTACTTCCAAACACGTGCCCTCTATTGCTCGCCAGACTGGAATTCTGGTGAAGGTCGGTTTTGATGAGGTACATCCTCTGGTGTGATGGTGACTTACTTTTGTGTTGTTTCTGATGATAACATGACGACAAAAGCATGTATCGCTTTAGTGTTCAGTATTACAAACAGTGTAATTAGACATACTTTCAAAGGCCATTTAGATGACTGGTGGAAATGTTACAGCTTTCTCTCTTGTTGACGATGTTGAATTCTTGCTAATAATCGCCAGAACCATGAGAACTCTCTAGAAATTTCCATTAACATTCACTAGAGCCTGTTAGAAGTGGTCGAGGTAAGGCACCGATACATCTGAGAGTAACACTGAACTTGGCATTATAAACGATAAACACATAGGCTTCTTTGCTCCTTGAAGAAGAAATTTAGCATCAGAGCCATGGTAATCAGGCTGTGTGTGAGAGGCGAGGTTCAACATAACTAGAATCATGATAGTTCACTGGTTTCAGAATGTTTGCTCGTCGCCTCGCGCACTAATGCATCGGTCGCCAGCTGCTATCTGTCTGCTGACGTCACCTTCTACGTCAGTCCCATTCTCGCGTGGTCGCCTCCCATTTCGTCCCCCCCTACGTAAAAGTTTGCGTGAGCACCTCCTTTGTGGACTCTGGCCATGTGTCAGCGGCGGGTGAGCAGCGACGTCTTTAGAACTCCTTTGGATCCGGGAAGCTGAGCCACTCTCCCCCCGGCCGTCTTAAGAACTCCTTTGGATCCGGGAAGCTAAGCCACTCTCCCCCCGGCCAGGGACATAAAGGCGTCCACACCGCTTTGTTACTCTTAATATTACGTGGGATGAGCGCACTAACACCAAATTTTCACCACGTGCGGTCCTTGAATTATACAAGAGAAGAAAACAGGTGGTATGCTTGAATTTTGTAATATCATGAAGATCTTTACAGTGTGTGTGTGTGTGTGTGTGTGTGTGTGTGTGTGTGTGTGTGTGTGTGTGTGTGTGTGTGTGTGTGTGTGTGTGTGTGTGTGTGTGTGTGTGTGTGTGTGTGTGTGTGTGCGTGCGTGCGTGCGCGCGTAAAAACAGCTATAAACTGTTACCTAAAAAAGCAGAGATTTTTTTTTCCAGAGCTTACCTTACACACGGGCCTTAATCTTGTCCTTGTATGGAGTATAACTCCTAAATATGGAAGGATCAATTCATACATTCCTCCTGAACAATGTGGAGTCCAAAGATTTTCGCCTCAATTCCCTTACCTCGACACACTGCCGTCAATCTCTCACTCACCACCCCAATGTTGCATCTCTTGCAATCTTCTACGTTATTTTCATGGTTATTGCTCTTGTTAACTGCATATATAACAACAATATAACGCAAATATGATGATTTGGCCACTAAAAGACCACCACCACTACCACCACGACCAACAACAACAACAACAACAACAACAACAACAACTTTAATGGCTCTCTCACGGCCTAGATAATGATGTTACTCACAACACGGACAGCTGTGAGGAGACACAGATCTAATAACCAAGCGGATTTTCAGTTTCAGAATAAAATTCTGAACACAAGAAATGCCTTCGGAGTTTCCATGGCCTTAAAAATATTGAAAAATACAAATAATAATGAAGAAACGGATAAAGTTATGAGAAAGAAATTTTCCAAGAATACTTCGTCATGAATTCGCAAAGTCAAAATAACAACTTTTTAATCCTACTTCCGAGTAACACAAATTTACTCAAAACATCACTCACTAGCCCCCCGCCTTCTAGTATCACGAATCTCACATACTTGACCACAAACAGCCTCGTTAGGGCCAACATTGCTGCTGTTTGCCCTTTCATTTATTATGGTAACCGCATACTTTACCGTTCCTATCAACTCCCATCTTTCCTCTTTCTTGCTTTCCTCCTGGTCTCCTGTCATCGCGTCGCTTCTCGTCTGGGCACAGCTGGGATCAAGTGCATGTGCAGGCAAAAGAACAAGTGGCAAAACGTATTCCCTCCCGTGTGCCGGTGAGGGAAAACCGGGAAGCGATGGTTCGGATAGTGTTTTCAATTGCACCGCGCTCTGCCCCTCGCCCCTCGATTCCTCTGCGTTAAAAAAAAAAAAAGGAAAAAAAAGAAAAGAATTGAAAAAAAAAAAAGAAAAACGAGGAGGGAGTACTGGAAACACCAATATTGATTCCCATACAATTACTTTAAAAATCACGAAGTACAGAAAAATACGTATCCTAGAAAAAATAAAACCTTACTGGCACCTAAAATGTTGAAAAGATTAAATGTTTTTTACTCTTTTTAGTGTGTGGACGTGGGATATAAAAGAGTAAAAGACAAAAAGTGTTTTCGAAGGCAATATTGATGACACGCCACGAAATACAAATGTCTGTATCCGGGGACTGGCAATAGTGGGGCGCAGGACGGGAAGAGATGGTGCAGGGACGCAAAACTGGGCAGTGAGAGGAGGTAGAAGTGGTGAGGTGGAGGTGGTAGGTGGTTGGGTGGGATCTGGAAATGGCGCTGCGTGGTGGGGGAGGCGTGGACATACACCCGCCCCGCCACTCCACACATACAAACTTTTGATTGGACGCCTTCAGGTGTTGATGAAGGCAGTGATTGGTGCCAGTCTCCTCTTATTAACGGTGGGAGTCGCGTTTGGAATGATGAAACCTTCAGACCTTATTTTTTTTCTCACGGCGGGATCGTGATACAGTCTTCAATGGGGATGTGTTGGAATGCTGCCCAGGGTGGAGTGCTCACACACACACACACACACACACACACACACACACACACACACACACACACACACACACAAAACCTAAAGAGGTCAGGTTATTATTATTGCCTTGCTTCATTTTAGTTCTAAAAAAGGCTTCCACTTGAAATAAAAGTGGCATAAAAAAAAAAAACAGCAAGAGCTTTTCCAACATAAAACATTTCAAGACGACCTTTACAATAAAGAAAGAAAGAAAAAAAAAAACTAAGCTAATCTAAAACAAGACTCCTTAAAAGGGAATGCCGTAATAGTGTTCCAGGGGCAGGGCGAGTCGCGGCCAGAAGCAGGTGAGTCTGAGTCCCATTGCACCGCCCCAGCAGGAGACCACACCAGCCCTACCAATTACCAACGCCACACACCGCGTGCCTGACCTGCTGGAGACACGGCGCCCTCTGACCTTTACAACACTGGCTGGCGGCGGCGGCGGGGGGCGTTGCAGGTCATAGAGAGAAAGAGAGAGAGAGAGAGAGAGAGAGAGAGAGAGAGAGAGAGAGAGAGAGAGAGAGAGAGAGAGAGAGAGAGAGAGAGAGAGAGAGAGAGAGAGAGAGAGAGAGAGAGAGAGAGAGAGAGAGAGCCAAGTGATATTTCCTTTGTTTGTACTGATGCAATAGTAGGTATTACTTGTTACTAAAAATATGGAATAACACAAGGAGGAACCAGACGCAACATATCTGTTGGTCCTTACGAGACTGTTTATGAAGAGTATACTGTTTAATATATGGTGAGAAAAATAGGATAGCACAGACAAATGCTTCTCTTCACCAACCAGCCCATCCAGGCAAGGGTGTCTTACGTATTCTTTTCTTATTACAACACACACACACTTGATAAGAGGGTAGTTCGCAAGATTAACGGCAACACGATGGTATGCGATGACGATACAAATACGTAGCGAAGACAGCTCCTCGTTGTCTTGATCAGCGGCCGCAGCACTGCACTATGGCACCATTCCTTGACCTGTGCGCCACCATTAACAAGCTTCGCTGCCGCTCCGTGCTTTGCGTCACTCAGCCATCAGGTGGGTGACACTCCCGGCGCCGCGTGCAGCCTGCCGTAGCTGGCGGCCACTTTGTGTAACCGTTCCGGGCAGGGACTTCGGGCAACGATCACTCGTCGCGCCGCCGAGTGATGCTTCCCTGACATGCTGGAATTGGACGCCACCCCGCCGCGTCATTGGAATGTGTCCCCACTCAACAAATTGCCGAAGTATATGACGTGTTTCTGTCGCAGTAAATATTTGAGGCCACACTCCGCCAGGACGCTGCCAACACAAAAACAGGAAACTTTCTAACGCTGCCTATGATGGAAATATCAAAGCTTCTCATTCTGATTGTATAGGACGATAGTTAAGGGGAATGCACTGAAAAAAATAGCCCTCCCTTACATGCATGCACACACACACACACGTGTGTGTGTGTGTGTGTGTGTGTGTGTGTGTGTGTGTGTGTGTGTGTGTGTGTGTGTGTGTGTGTGTGTGTGTGTGTGTGTGTGTGTGTGTGTGTGTGTGTGTGTGTGTGTGTGTGTGTGTGTGTGTGTGTGAAACAAAAGCATTGGCAGAAAACAACTGCCATAATTTCTTCAGTCAGTATTAATGTACAAAACTCCACAGGCTTCCTTCTCCCTGATCATCACCTGAGGACGTCCCTCGTCATCATAATGAATGAAGATAAAGCAAATTACTGCAATGTGTATGTTCCCACTTCCACCGTAACATTTATCGACACCATATTCGATGTCATAAAAAAAACATCAACCTAAGAACATTAGACGCTAGTCGGTATACACGTGGTAGTCTCTATACTATAAAACATATGTACTATGTCCACCTTTAATTAAATTGATCTTATTATGTGTAGGTATAATTAGTGTGTTTTCCAGTCGTTTATCATCACACTTAGAAAGTAATACCATCCTAACTCCTTTCTGATTCCACTTGTAATGAAGCTTGAACTTTTTATCATTAATCAATTTCTTTTGTCTTTGGCCTCTTAACCTAATACATAAAAAAAAAAGAAAAGCACGATCTTGTCAAAATGTCTCTTGTTATATTCCTTACGCCTTACGTCACTGTTTTATTTTTGTGTAAGAGGAAAAAAATAAATAAAAAAATAAAAAAATAAAAGGCCCACTTCAGCGCCAATCCCCGAAGCGATGTTGCAAAGAATCATCGAGAATCAGAGAAAAAGGAAAATACACAAACGTGACTCACCTGGAACCTGTAGAGAGAGGAGTCATCCTTAACAATGAGGGAGCGGGACTCTCCGACGGGGAAGAAGTAGCCGTACTGACACAGCAGGTTGGCAAGGTGGATGGCCTCGGCTGCTGGGAGGGTAAAGGGTAGCGTTAATTGTGTCCTCTCTCTCTCTCTCTCTCTCTCTCTCTCTCTCTCTCTCTCTCTCTCTCTCTCTCTCTCTCTCTCTCTCTCTCTCTTATGCTAATTACCGTTTTCATTTCCTCCCTGTGCTCGTCTCCTTTGCTTTGTTCGTAAAGACTCTCAGCCCATCAGTGCCACACCCACCTCTTCCCTTCTCCAACTCTGACCTCTTCCTCCTCCTCCTCCTCCCCGTCTTATCTCTCCCATTACCCATTCTGCTTTCCTTCCTTCCTCATTACCCTACTCTCCCTCCTTCCTTCCTTCCTTCCTTCCTTCCTTTATTCGCTCCCTCTTGTCCTCAGTGCCAAGAGAGCGTGTCACAACTTTCACATCAGGAAAAGAAAGTCACTCAAATCTTGCATTATTAGTCTGCTTTGTAATGAAAGTGGAAATTGTCTTCATATTTTTCTTCCTCTGTCGGTGGTGGCATGCTGTGCTGTGCTGTGTGTGTGTGTGTGTGTGTGTGTGTGTGTGTGTGTGTGTGTGTGTGTGTGTGTGTGTGTGTGTGTGTGTGTGTGTGTGTCCACGCAGTACTTATGGATGGTATGGGGCGCGATAACAGTAGGTCACCAGACTGAATGGACAGGCGCCACGGTGTTCGGATATCCCAATCTCACGCACATAAGGATGGACACGCTCAGACAGCCACACACCCGCCCCTGCTGCCACGATGGTGTCTGCGCTGCACTCCTCTTAATCAACAATACTATATTTCTCGTATATTTAGTGAATTATAATGCACACAAAGTGATGCTGGAGAAAAGTGTACAAAAGTAATTGCACAATGTGTTAAAAGACTCAAGCGACAATAACTACAAGTATGGAAAAATTTACTCAATATTTTTGTACTTTTCATAATATTTTGATGCTTTTAGAGTTTATGTAACATTCTAGTGTTTTTTTTTCATATAATTTGGTTTTTATTTATTTATTTTTTTAGTTTACATAACATTGGAGTGCTTTTTGATAGCAACAGACTTTTTTTTTCCTTTTTCAGTTTACGTAACATTTTCATACTATTTGATGACTTTCCCTTTTATGAGTTTATATAACACTAGTCCTTTTTAGTTTAATGAGATGATTTTCTTTCTTTTTTAGTTTACATAATATTCTAGCGATTTTTAATTCTATTTGACTTTGTCTTTTTTAAGTTTATGTAATGTTCTGGTGCTTTTTAATTTCATACTCGTATAATGATTTCTTTCTTTTCTTTTTTGAGTGCACGTAACATTCTAATGCTTTCTCATATTGTGATTTTTTTTTTCTATTTCAGGTTCCACACCTCACCGCTTATCCTGCTATGCCTTTAGAATATAACCACCAATAACAAAAGGGCAATGAGATGGAACTTGTCTTCATTTTCAGTTCAAACGGGACGACAATCTTAAAACCACGAAACACTTCACTATTGGTAGAAAGTAACTCAACGAAAGATATCACTGCCAGCGCATGATATATTGTTTTACTGTACAATATTCTCTCTCTCTCTCTCTCTCTCTCTCTCTCTCTCTCTCTCTCTCTCTCTCTCTCTCTCTCTCTCTCTCTCTCTCATTTCCTCCCACATTCAATCATTACCGGATATCAATCAAAACAACTATTCACGTCAGATAGAGATTTTAACATATCAGGAGCAATCTTTCATGACATTATTATCCGTAGCCATTGTGCGGCAAGGGACTGACGTGGCCTTCTATATAGGGGCCAGCGAGTGGTGATGTGCCTAGAGTAGACCTGTGCATCAGTGAGCGCAGTGGCTAAGACGGGGTGCTGCCAGAAGGGTGAGGGACGAGAGGCACCAGTTAAGCCGTGACTCAGGTCTTGGCGACGAGGTGATGGGGTGATGGGCGAAAAAAGGGAGACAGCGTGAGAGATTAAAAAAAAAAAAGGTGACAA